>NC_136062.1:484460659-484554345 GCF_964261635.1 Lissotriton helveticus | reverse complement strand
TGGAGGAGAGCTGTGGAGGGCTCTCTGAGGGATGAGAGAGAGAGAGGGTGCATGGAGGAGAGCTGTGGAGGGCTCTCTGAGGGAGTGAGAGAGAGAGAGGGTGCATGGAGGAGAGCTGTGGAGGGCTCTCTGAGGGAGTGAGAGAGAGAGAGGGTGCATGGAGGAGAGCTGTGGAGGGCTCTCTGAGGAGGGAGAGAGAGAGAGGGTGCATGGAGGAGAGCTGTGGAGGGCTCTCTGAGGGAGTGAGAGAGAGAGAGGGTGCATGGAGGAGAGCTGTGGAGGGCTCTCTGAGGGAGTGAGAGAGAGAGAGGGTGCATGGAGGAGAGCTGTGGAGGGCTCTCTGAGGGAGTGAGAGAGAGAGAGGGTGCATGGAGGAGAGCTGTGGAGGGCTCTCTGAGGGAGTGAGAGAGAGAGAGGGTGCATGGAGGAGAGCTGTGGAGGGCTCTCTGAGGGAGTGAGAGAGAGAGAGGGTGCATGGAGGAGAGCTGTGGAGGGCTCTCTGAGGGAGAGAGAGAGAGAGGGTGCATGGAGGAGAGCTGTGGAGGGCTCTCTGAGGGGAGTGAGAGAGAGAGAGGGTGCATGGAGGAGAGCTGTGGAGGGCTCTCTGAGGGAGTGAGAGAGAGAGAGGGTGCATGGAGGAGAGCTGTGGAGGGCTCTCTGAGGGAGTGAGAGAGAGAGAGGGTGCATGGAGGAGAGCTGTGGAGGGCTCTCTGAGGGAGTGAGAGAGAGAGGGTGCATGGAGGAGAGCTGTGGAGGGCTCTCTGAGGGATGAGAGAGAGAGAGGGTGCATGGAGGAGAGCTGTGGAGGGCTCTCTGAGGGAATGAGAGAGAGAGAGGGTGCATGGAGGAGAGCTGTGGAGGGCTCTCTGAGGGAGTGAGAGAGAGAGAGAGGGTGCATGGAGGAGAGCTGTGGAGGGCTCTCTGAGGGAGTGAGAGAGAGAGAGGGTGCATGGAGGAGAGCTGTGGAGGGCTCTCTGAGGGAGTGAGAGAGAGAGAGGGTGCATGAGGAGAGCTGTGGAGGGCTCTCTGAGGGAGTGAGAGAGAGAGAGGGTGCATGGAGGAGAGCTGTGGAGGGCTCTCTGAGGGGTGAGAGAGAGAGAGGGTGCATGGAGGAGAGCTGTGGAGGGCTCTCTGAGGGATGAGAGAGAGAGAGGGTGCATGGAGGAGAGCTGTGGAGGGCTCTCTGAGGAGTGAGAGAGAGAGAGGGTGCATGGAGGAGAGCTGTGGAGGGCTCTCTGAGGGAGTGAGAGAGAGAGAGGGTGCATGGAGGAGAGCTGTGGAGGGCTCTCTGAGGGAGTAGAGAGAGAGAGGGTGCATGGAGGAGAGCTGTGGAGGGCTCTCTGAGGGGAAGAGAGAGAGAGGGTGCATGGAGGAGAGCTGTGGAGGGCTCTCTGAGGGATGAGAGAGAGAGAGGGTGCATGGAGGAGAGCTGTGGAGGGCTCTCTGAGGGGAGTGAGAGAGAGAGAGGGTGCATGGAGGAGAGCTGTGGAGGGCTCTCTGAGGGAGTGAGAGAGAGAGAGGGTGCATGGAGGAGAGCTGTGGAGGGCTCTCTGAGGGAGTGAGAGAGAGAGAGGGTGCATGGAGGAGAGCTGTGGAGGGCTCTCTGAGGAGTGAGAGAGAGAGAGGGTGCATGGAGGAGAGCTGTGGAGGGCTCTCTGAGGGAGTGAGAGAGAGAGAGGGTGCATGGAGGAGAGCTGTGGAGGGCTCTCTGAGGGAGTGAGAGAGAGAGAGGGTGCATGGAGGAGAGCTGTGGAGGGCTCTCTGAGGGAGTGAGAGAGAGAGAGGGTGCATGGAGGAGAGCTGTGGAGGGCTCTCTGAGGGAGTGAGAGAGAGAGAGGGTGCATGGAGGAGAGCTGTGGAGGGCTCTCTGAGGGATGAGAGAGAGAGAGGGTGCATGGAGGAGAGCTGTGGAGGGCTCTCTGAGGGAGTGAGAGAGAGAGAGGGTGCATGGAGGAGAGCTGTGGAGGGCTCTCTGAGGGAGTGAGAGAGAGAGAGGGTGCATGGAGGAGAGCTGTGGAGGGCTCTCTGAGGGAGTGAGAGAGAGAGAGGGTGCATGGAGGAGAGCTGTGGAGGGCTCTCTGAGGGAGTGAGAGAGAGAGAGGGTGCATGGAGGAGAGCTGTGGAGGGCTCTCTGAGGGAGTGAGAGAGAGAGAGGGTGCATGGAGGAGAGCTGTGGAGGGCTCTCTGAGGGAGTGAGAGAGAGAGAGGGTGCATGGAGGAGAGCTGTGGAGGGCTCTCTGAGGGAGTGAGAGAGAGAGGGTGCATGGAGGAGAGCTGTGGAGGGCTCTCTGAGGGAGTGAGAGAGAGAGAGGGTGCATGGAGGAGAGCTGTGGAGGGCTCTCTGAGGGATGAGAGAGAGAGAGGGTGCATGGAGGAGAGCTGTGGAGGGCTCTCTGAGGGAGTGAGAGAGAGAGAGGGTGCATGGAGGAGAGCTGTGGAGGGCTCTCTGAGGGAGTGAGAGAGAGAGAGGGTGCATGGAGGAGAGCTGTGGAGGGCTCTCTGAGGGAGTGAGAGAGAGAGAGGGTGCATGGAGGAGAGCTGTGGAGGGCTCTCTGAGGGGAGTGAGAGAGAGAGAGGGTGCATGGAGGAGAGCTGTGGAGGGCTCTCTGAGGGAGTGAGAGAGAGAGAGGGTGCATGGAGGAGAGCTGTGGAGGGCTCTCTGAGGGAGTGAGAGAGAGAGAGGGTGCATGGAGGAGAGCTGTGGAGGGCTCTCTGAGGGAGTGAGAGAGAGAGAGGGTGCATGGAGGAGAGCTGTGGAGGGCTCTCTGAGGGAGTGAGAGAGAGAGAGGGTGCATGGAGGAGAGCTGTGGAGGGCTCTCTGAGGGAGTGAGAGAGAGAGAGGGTGCATGGAGGAGAGCTGTGGAGGGCTCTCTGAGGGAGTGAGAGAGAGAGAGGGTGCATGGAGGAGAGCTGTGGAGGGCTCTCTGAGGGAGTGAGAGAGAGAGAGGGTGCATGGAGGAGAGCTGTGGAGGGCTCTCTGAGGGAGTGAGAGAGAGAGAGGGTGCATGGAGGAGAGCTGTGGAGGGCTCTCTGAGGGGAGTGAGAGAGAGAGAGGGTGCATGGAGGAGAGCTGTGGAGGGCTCTCTGAGGGAGTGAGAGAGAGAGAGGGTGCATGGAGGAGAGCTGTGGAGGGCTCTCTGAGGGAGTGAGAGAGAGAGAGGGTGCATGGAGGAGAGCTGTGGAGGGCTCTCTGAGGGAGTGAGAGAGAGAGAGGGTGCATGGAGGAGAGCTGTGGAGGGCTCTCTGAGGGAGAGAGAGAGAGGGTGCATGGAGGAGAGCTGTGGAGGGCTCTCTGAGGGAGTGAGAGAGAGAGAGGGTGCATGGAGGAGAGCTGTGGAGGGCTCTCTGAGGGAGTGAAGAGAGAGAGAGGGTGCATGGAGGAGAGCTGTGGAGGGCTCTCTGAGGGGTGAGAGAGAGAGAGGGTGCATGGAGGAGAGCTGTGGAGGGCTCTCTGAGGGAGTGTGAGAGAGAGAGGGTGCATGGAGGAGAGCTGTGGAGGGCTCTCTGAGGGAGTGAGAGAGAGAGAGGGTGCATGGAGGAGAGCTGTGGAGGGCTCTCTGAGGGAGTGAGAGAGAGAGAGGGTGCATGGAGGAGAGCTGTGGAGGGCTCTCTGAGGGAGTGAGTGAGAGAGAGAGGGTGCATGGAGGAGAGCTGTGGAGGGCTCTCTGAGGGAGTGAGAGAGAGAGAGGGTGCATGGAGGAGAGCTGTGGAGGGCTCTCTGAGGGAGTGAGAGAGAGAGAGGGTGCATGGAGGAGAGCTGTGGAGGGCTCTCTGAGGGAGTGAGAGAGAGAGAGGGTGCATGGAGGAGAGCTGTGGAGGGCTCTCTGAGGGAGTGAGAGAGAGAGAGGGTGCATGGAGGAGAGCTGTGGAGGGCTCTCTGAGGGAGTGAGAGAGAGAGAGGGTGCATGGAGGAGAGCTGTGGAGGGCTCTCTGAGGGAGTGAGAGAGAGAGAGGGTGCATGGAGGAGAGCTGTGGAGGGCTCTCTGAGGGAGTGAGAGAGAGAGAGGGTGCATGGAGGAGAGCTGTGGAGGGCTCTCTGAGGGAGTGAGAGAGAGAGAGGGTGCATGGAGGAGAGCTGTGGAGGGCTCTCTGAGGGAGTGAGAGAGAGAGAGGGTGCATGGAGGAGAGCTGTGGAGGGCTCTCTGAGGGAGTGAGAGAGAGAGAGGGTGCATGGAGGAGAGCTGTGGAGGGCTCTCTGAGGGAGTGAGAGAGAGAGAGGGTGCATGGAGGAGAGCTGTGGAGGGCTCTCTGAGGGAGTGAGAGAGAGAGGGTGCATGGAGGAGAGCTGTGGAGGGCTCTCTGAGGGAGTGAGAGAGAGAGAGGGTGCATGGAGGAGAGCTGTGGAGGGCTCTCTGAGGGAGTGAGAGAGAGAGAGGGTGCATGGAGGAGAGCTGTGGAGGGCTCTCTGAGGGAGTGAGAGAGAGAGAGGGTGCATGGAGGAGAGCTGTGGAGGGCTCTCTGAGGGAGTGAGAGAGAGAGAGGGTGCATGGAGGAGAGCTGTGGAGGGCTCTCTGAGGGAGTGAGAGAGAGAGAGGGTGCATGGAGGAGAGCTGTGGAGGGCTCTCTGAGGGAGTGAGAGAGAGAGAGGGTGCATGGAGGAGAGCTGTGGAGGGCTCTCTGAGGGAGTGAGAGAGAGAGAGGGTGCATGGAGGAGAGCTGTGGAGGGCTCTCTGAGGGAGTGAGAGAGAGAGAGGGTGCATGGAGGAGAGCTGTGGAGGGCTCTCTGAGGGAGTGAGAGAGAGAGAGGGTGCATGGAGGAGAGCTGTGGAGGGCTCTCTGAGGGAGTGAGAGAGAGAGAGGGTGCATGGAGGAGAGCTGTGGAGGGCTCTCTGAGGGAGTGAGAGAGAGAGAGGGTGCATGGAGGAGAGCTGTGGAGGGCTCTCTGAGGGAGTGAGAGAGAGAGAGGGTGCATGGAGGAGAGCTGTGGAGGGCTCTCTGAGGGAGTGAGAGAGAGAGAGGGTGCATGGAGGAGAGCTGTGGAGGCTCTCTGAGGGAGTGAGAGAGAGAGAGGGTGCATGGAGGAGAGCTGTGGAGGGCTCTCTGAGGGAGTGAGAGAGAGAGAGGGTGCATGGAGGAGAGCTGTGGAGGGCTCTCTGAGGGAGTGAGAGAGAGAGAGGGTGCATGGAGGAGAGCTGTGGAGGGCTCTCTGAGGGAGTGAGAGAGAGAGAGGGTGCATGGAGGAGAGCTGTGGATGAGGGCTCTCTGAGGGAGTGAGAGAGAGAGAGGGTGCATGGAGGAGAGCTGTGGAGGGCTCTCTGAGGGAGTGAGAGAGAGAGAGGGTGCATGGAGGAGAGCTGTGGAGGGCTCTCTGAGGGAGAGTGAGAGAGAGAGGGTGCATGGAGGAGAGCTGTGGAGGGCTCTCTGAGGGAGTGAGAGAGAGAGAGGGTGCATGGAGGAGAGCTGTGGAGGGCTCTCTGAGGGAGTGAGAGAGAGAGAGGGTGCATGGAGGAGAGCTGTGGAGGGCTCTCTGAGGGAGTGAGAGAGAGAGAGGGTGCATGGAGGAGAGCTGTGGAGGGCTCTCTGAGGGAGTGAGAGAGAGAGAGGGTGCATGGAGGAGAGCTGTGGAGGGCTCTCTGAGGGAGTGAGAGAGAGAGAGGGTGCATGGAGGAGAGCTGTGGAGGGCTCTCTGAGGGAGTGAGAGAGAGAGAGGGTGCATGGAGGAGAGCTGTGGAGGGCTCTCTGAGGGAGTGAGAGAGAGAGAGGGTGCATGGAGGAGAGCTGTGGAGGGCTCTCTGAGGGAGTGAGAGAGAGAGAGGGTGCATGGAGGAGAGCTGTGGAGGGCTCTCTGAGGGAGTGAGAGAGAGAGAGGGTGCATGGAGGAGAGCTGTGGAGGGCTCTCTGAGGGAGTGAGAGAGAGAGAGGGTGCATGGAGGAGAGCTGTGGAGGGCTCTCTGAGGAGTGAGAGAGAGAGAGAGGGTGCATGGAGGAGAGCTGTGGAGGGCTCTCTGAGGGAGTGAGAGAGAGAGAGGGTGCATGGAGGAGAGCTGTGGAGGGCTCTCTGAGGGAGTGAGAGAGAGAGAGGGTGCATGGAGGAGAGCTGTGGAGGGCTCTCTGAGGGAGTGAGAGAGAGAGAGGGTGCATGGAGGAGAGCTGTGGAGGGCTCTCTGAGGGAGTGAGAGAGAGAGAGGGTGCATGGAGGAGAGCTGTGGAGGGCTCTCTGAGGGAGTGAGAGAGAGAGAGGGTGCATGGAGGAGAGCTGTGGAGGGCTCTCTGAGGGAGTGAGAGAGAGAGAGGGTGCATGGAGGAGAGCTGTGGAGGGCTCTCTGAGGGGAGTGAGAGAGAGAGAGGGTGCATGGAGGAGAGCTGTGGAGGGCTCTCTGAGGGAGTGAGAGAGAGAGAGGGTGCATGGAGGAGAGCTGTGGAGGGCTCTCTGAGGGAGTGAGAGAGAGAGAGGGTGCATGGAGGAGAGCTGTGGAGGGCTCTCTGAGGGAGTGAGAGAGAGAGAGGGTGCATGGAGGAGAGCTGTGGAGGGCTCTCTGAGGGAGTGAGAGAGAGAGAGGGTGCATGGAGGAGAGCTGTGGAGGGCTCTCTGAGGGAGTGAGAGAGAGAGGGTGCATGGAGGAGAGCTGTGGAGGGCTCTCTGAGGGGAGTGAGAGAGAGAGAGGGTGCATGGAGGAGAGCTGTGGAGGGCTCTCTGAGGGAGTGAGAGAGAGAGAGGGTGCATGGAGGAGAGCTGTGGAGGGCTCTCTGAGGGAGTGAGAGAGAGAGAGGGTGCATGGAGGAGAGCTGTGGAGGGCTCTCTGAGGGATGAGAGAGAGAGGGTGCATGGAGGAGAGCTGTGGAGGGCTCTCTGAGGGAGTGAGAGAGAGAGAGGGTGCATGGAGGAGAGCTGTGGAGGGCTCTCTGAGGGAGTGAGAGAGAGAGAGGGTGCATGGAGGAGAGCTGTGGAGGGCTCTCTGAGGGAGTGAGAGAGAGAGAGGGTGCATGGAGGAGAGCTGTGGAGGGCTCTCTGAGGGAGTGAGAGAGAGAGAGGGTGCATGGAGGAGAGCTGTGGAGGGCTCTCTGAGGGAGTGAGAGAGAGAGAGGGTGCATGGAGGAGAGCTGTGGAGGGCTCTCTGAGGGAGGAGAGAGAGAGAGGGTGCATGGAGGAGAGCTGTGGAGGGCTCTCTGAGGGAGTGAGAGAGAGAGAGGGTGCATGGAGGAGAGCTGTGGAGGGCTCTCTGAGGGAGTGAGAGAGAGAGAGGGTGCATGGAGGAGAGCTGGCATGGAGGAGAGCTGTGGAGGGCTCTCTGAGGGAGTGAGAGAGAGAGAGGGTGCATGGAGGAGAGCTGTGGAGGGCTCTCTGAGGGATGAGAGAGAGAGAGGGTGCATGGAGGAGAGCTGTGGAGGCTCTCTGAGGGAGTGAGAGAGAGAGAGGGTGCATGGAGGAGAGCTGTGGAGGGCTCTCTGAGGGATGAGAGAGAGAGGGTGCATGGAGGAGAGCTGTGGAGGGCTCTCTGAGGGAATGAGAGAGAGAGGGTGCATGGAGGAGAGCTGTGGAGGGCTCTCTGAGGGAATGAGAGAGAGAGAGGGTGCATGGAGGAGAGCTGTGGAGGGCTCTCTGAGGGAGTGAGAGAGAGAGAGGGTGCATGGAGGAGAGCTGTGGAGGGCTCTCTGAGGGAGTGAGAGAGAGAGAGGGTGCATGGAGGAGAGCTGTGGAGGGCTCTCTGAGGGAGTGAGAGAGAGAGAGGGTGCATGGAGGAGAGCTGTGGAGGGCTCTCTGAGGGAGTGAGAGAGAGAGAGGGTGCATGGAGGAGAGCTGTGGAGGGCTCTCTGAGGGAGTGAGAGAGAGAGAGGGTGCATGGAGGAGAGCTGTGGAGGGCTCTCTGAGGGAATGAGAGAGAGAGAGGGTGCATGGAGGAGAGCTGTGGAGGGCTCTCTGAGGGAGTGAGAGAGAGAGAGGGTGCATGGAGGAGAGCTGTGGAGGGCTCTCTGGGGGAGTGAGAGAGAGAGGGTGCATGGAGGGGAGCTGTGGAGGGCTCTCTGAGGGAGTGAGAGAGAGAGAGGGTGCATGGAGGAGAGCTGTGGAGGGCTCTCTGAGGGAGTGAGAGAGAGAGAGGGTGCATGGAGGAGAGCTGTGGAGGGCTCTCAGAGGGAATGAGAGAGAGAGAGGGTGCATGGAGGAGAGCTGTGGAGGGCTCTCTGAGGGAGAGAGAGAGAGAGGGTGCATGGAGGAGAGCTGTGGAGGGCTCTCTGAGGGAGTGAGAGAGAGAGAGGGTGCATGGAGGAGAGCTGTGGAGGGCTCTCTGAGGGAGTGAGAGAGAGAGAGGGTGCATGGAGGAGAGCTGTGGAGGGCTCTCTGAGGGAGTGAGAGAGAGGGTGCATGGAGGAGAGCTGTGGAGGGCTCTCTGAGGGGATGAGAGAGAGAGAGGGTGCATGGAGGAGAGCTGTGGAGGGCTCTCTGAGGGAGTGAGAGAGAGAGAGGGTGCATGGAGGAGAGCTGTGGAGGGCTCTCTGAGGGAGGGAGTGAGAGAGAGAGGGTGCATGGGAGGAGAGCTGTGGAGGGCTCTCTGGGGGAGTGAGAGAGAGAGGGTGCATGGAGGAGAGCTGTGGAGGGCTCTGAGGGGGTGAGAGAGAGAGAGGGTGCATGGAGGAGAGCTGTGGAGGGCTCTCTGAGGGAATGAGAGAGAGAGAGGGTGCATGGAGGAGAGCTGTGGAGGGCTCTCTGAGGGAGTGAGAGAGAGAGAGGGTGCATGGAGGAGAGCTGTTGGAGGGCTCTGAGGGGATGAGAGAGAGAGAGGGTGCATGGAGGAGAGCTGTGGAGGGCTCTCTGAGGGAGTGAGAGAGAGAGAGGGTGCATGGAGGAGAGCTGTGGAGGGCTCTCTGAGGGAGGGAGTGAGAGAGAGAGGGTGCATGGAGGAGAGCTGTGGAGGGCTCTGAGGGGATGAGAGAGGGTGCATGGAGGAGAGCTGTGGAGGGCTCTGAGGGAGGGAGTGAGAGAGAGAGGGTGCATGGAGGAGAGCTGTGGAGGGCTCTGAGGGAGTGAGAGAGAGAGAGGGTGCATGGAGGAGAGCTGTGGAGGGCTCTCTGAGGGGATGAGAGAGAGAGAGGGTGCGTGGAGGAGAGCTGTGGAGGGCTCTCTGAGGGAATGAGAGAGAGAGGGTGCATGGAGGAGAGCTGTGGAGGGCTCTCTGAGGGAATGAGAGAGAGAGAGGGTGCATGGAGGAGAGCTGTGGAGGGCTCTCTGAGGGAGTGAGAGAGAGAGAGGGTGCATGGAGGAGAGCTGTGGAGGGCTCTCTGAGGGAGTGAGAGAGAGAGAGGGTGCATGGAGGAGAGCTGTGGAGGGCTCTCTGAGGGAGTGAGAGAGAGAGAGGGTGCATGGAGGAGAGCTGTGGAGGGCTCTCTGAGGGAGTGAGAGAGAGAGAGGGTGCATGGAGGAGGCTGTGGAGGGCTCTCTGAGGGAGTGAGAGAGAGAGAGGGTGCATGGAGGAGAGCTGTGGAGGGCTCTCTGAGGGAAGTGAGAGAGAGAGAGGGTGCATGGAGGAGAGCTGTGGAGGGCTCTCTGAGGGAATGAGAGAGAGAGAGAGGGTGCATGGAGGAGAGCTGTGGAGGGCTCTCTGAGGGGGTGAGAGAGAGAGAGGGTGCATGGAGGAGAGCTGTGGAGGGTGCTCTCTGAGGGAGTGAGAGAGAGAGAGGGTGCATGGAGGAGACTGTGAGGGCTCTCTGAGGGAGTGAGAGAGAGAGAGGGTGCATGGAGGAGAGCTGTGAGGGCTCTCTGAGGGAGAGAGAAGAGGGTGCATGGAGGAGAGCTGTGGAGGGCTCTCTGAGGGAGTGAGAGAGAGAGAGGGTGCATGGAGGAGAGCTGTGGAGGGCTCTCTGAGGGAGTGAGAGAGAGAGAGGGTGCATGGAGGAGAGCTGTGGAGGGCTCTCTGAGGGAGTGAGAGAGAGAAGAGGGTGCATGGAGGAGAGCTGTGGAGGGCTCTCTGAGGGAGTGAGAGAGAGAGAGGGTGCATGGAGGAGAGCTGTGGAGGGCTCTCTGAGGGAGTGAGAGAGAGAGAGGGTGCATGGAGGAGAGCTGTGGAGGGCTCTCTGAGGGAGTGAGAGAGAGAGGGTGCATGGAGGAGAGCTGTGGAGGGCTCTCTGAGGGGATGAGAGAGAGAGAGGGTGCATGGAGGAGAGCTGTGGAGGGCTCTCTGAGGGAGTGAGAGAGAGAGAGGGTGCATGGAGGAGAGCTGTGGAGGGCTCTCTGAGGGAGGGAGTGAGAGAGAGAGGGTGCATGGAGGAGAGCTGTGGAGGGCTCTCTGGGGGAGTGAGAGAGAGAGGGTGCATGGAGGAGAGCTGTGGAGGGCTCTGAGGGGGTGAGAGAGAGAGAGGGTGCATGGAGGAGAGCTGTGGAGGGCTCTCTGAGGGAATGAGAGAGGAGAGAGAGGGTGCATGGAGGGGAGCTGTGGAGGGCTCTCTGAGGGAGTGAGAGAGAGAGAGGGTGCATGGAGGAGAGCTGTGGAGGGCTCTGAGGGGATGAGAGAGAGAGAGGGTGCATGGAGGAGAGCTGTGGAGGGCTCTCTGAGGGAGTGAGAGAGAGAGAGGGTGCATGGAGGAGAGCTGTGGAGGGCTCTCTGAGGGAGGGAGTGAGAGAGAGAGGGTGCATGGAGGAGAGCTGTGGAGGGCTCTGAGGGAGTGAGAGAGAGAGAGGGTGCATGGAGGAGAGCTGTGGAGGGCTCTCTGAGGGGATGAGAGAGAGAGAGGGTGCATGGAGGAGAGCTGTGGAGGGCTCTCTGAGGGAATGAGAGAGAGAGGGTGCATGGAGGAGAGCTGTGGAGGGCTCTCTGAGGGAATGAGAGAGAGAGAGGGTGCATGGAGGAGAGCTGTGGAGGGCTCTCTGAGGGAGTGAGAGAGAGAGAGGGTGCATGGAGGAGAGCTGTGGAGGGCTCTCTGAGGGAGTGAGAGAGAGAGAGGGTGCATGGAGGAGAGCTGTGGAGGGCTCTCTGAGGGAGTGAGAGAGAGAGAGGGTGCATGGAGGAGAGCTGTGGAGGGCTCTCTGAGGGAGTGAGAGAGAGAGAGGGTGCATGGAGGAGAGCTGTGGAGGGCTCTCTGAGGGAGTGAGAGAGAGAGAGGGTGCATGGAGGAGAGCTGTGGAGGGCTCTCTGAGGGAGTGAGAGAGAGAGAGGGTGCATGGAGGAGAGCTGTGGAGGGCTCTCTGAGGGAATGAGAGAGAGAGAGGGTGCATGGAGGAGAGCTGTGGAGGGCTCTCTGAGGGGGTGAGAGAGAGAGAGGGTGCATGGAGGAGAGCTGTGGAGGGCTCTCTGAGGGAGTGAGAGAGAGAGAGGGTGCATGGAGGAGAGCTGTGGAGGGCTCTCTGAGGGAGTGAGAGAGAGAGAGGGTGCATGGAGGAGAGCTGTGGAGGGCTCTCTGAGGGAGAGAGAAAGGGTGCATGGAGGAGAGCTGTGGAGGGCTCTCTGAGGGAGTGAGAGAGAGAGAGGGTGCATGGAGGAGAGCTGTGGAGGGCTCTCTGAGGGAGTGAGAGAGAGAGAGGGTGCATGGAGGTGAGCTGTGGAGGGCTCTCTGAGGGGGTGAGAGAGAGAGAGGGTGCATGGAGGAGAGCTGTGGAGGGCTCTCTGAGGGAGTGAGAGAGAGAGAGGGTGCATGGAGGAGACCTGTGGAGGGCTCTCTGAGGGAGTGAGAGAGAGAGAGGGTGCATGGAGGAGAGCTGTGGAGGGCTCTCTGAGGGAGTGAGAGAGAGAGAGGGTGCATGGAGGAGAGCTGTGGAGGGCTCTCTGAGGGAGTGAGAGAGAGGGTGCATGGAGGAGAGCTGTGGAGGGCTCTCTGAGGGGATGAGAGAGAGAGAGGGTGCATGGAGGAGAGCTGTGGAGGGCTCTCTGAGGGAGTGAGAGAGAGAGAGGGTGCATGGAGGAGAGCTGTGGAGGGCTCTCTGAGGGAGGGAGTGAGAGAGAGAGGGTGCATGGAGGAGAGCTGTGGAGGGCTCTCTGGGGGAGTGAGAGAGAGAGGGTGCATGGAGGGGAGCTGTGGAGGGCTCTGAGGGGGTGAGAGAGAGAGAGGGTGCATGGAGGAGAGCTGTGGAGGGCTCTCTGAGGGAATGAGAGAGAGAGAGAGAGGGTGCATGGAGGAGAGCTGTGGAGGGCTCTCTGAGGGAGTGAGAGAGAGAGAGGGTGCATGGAGGAGAGCTGTGGAGGGCTCTGAGGGGATGAGAGAGAGAGAGGGTGCATGGAGGAGAGCTGTGGAGGGCTCTCTGAGGGAGTGAGAGAGAGAGAGGGTGCATGGAGGAGAGCTGTGGAGGGCTCTCTGAGGGAGGGAGTGAGAGAGAGAGGGTGCATGGAGGAGAGCTGTGGAGGGCTCTGAGGGAGTGAGAGAGAGAGAGGGTGCATGGAGGAGAGCTGTGGAGGGCTCTCTGAGGGGATGAGAGAGAGAGAGGGTGCATGGAGGAGAGCTGTGGAGGGCTCTCTGAGGGAATGAGAGAGAGAGGGTGCATGGAGGAGAGCTGTGGAGGGCTCTCTGAGGGAATGAGAGAGAGAGAGGGTGCATGGAGGAGAGCTGTGGAGGGCTCTCTGAGGGAGTGAGAGAGAGAGAGAGAGGGTGCATGGAGGAGAGCTGTGGAGGGCTCTCTGAGGGAGTGAGAGAGAGAGAGGGTGCATGGAGGAGAGCTGTGGAGGGCTCTCTGAGGGAGTGAGAGAGAGAGAGGGTGCATGGAGGAGAGCTGTGGAGGGCTCTCTGAGGGAGTGAGAGAGAGAGAGGGTGCATGGAGGAGAGCTGTGGAGGGCTCTCTGAGGGAGTGAGAGAGAGAGAGGGTGCATGGAGGAGAGCTGTGGAGGGCTCTCTGAGGGAATGAGAGAGAGAGAGGGTGCATGGAGGAGAGCTGTGGAGGGCTCTCTGAGGGGGTGAGAGAGAGAGAGGGTGCATGGAGGAGAGCTGTGGAGGGCTCTCTGAGGGAGTGAGAGAGAGAGAGGGTGCATGGAGGAGAGCTGTGGAGGGCTCTCTGAGGGAGTGAGAGAGAGAGAGGGTGCATGGAGGAGAGCTGTGGAGGGCTCTCTGAGGGAGAGAGAAAGGGTGCATGGAGGAGAGCTGTGGAGGGCTCTCTGAGGGAGTGAGAGAGAGAGAGGGTGCATGGAGGAGAGCTGTGGAGGGCTCTCTGAGGGAGTGAGAGAGAGAGAGGGTGCATGGAGGTGAGCTGTGGAGGGCTCTCTGAGGGGGTGAGAGAGAGAGGGTGCATGGAGGAGAGCTGTGGAGGGCTCTCTGAGGGAATGAGAGAGAGAGAGGGTGCATGGAGGAGAGCTGTGGAGGGCTCTCTGAGGGAGTGAGAGAGAGAGAGGGTGCATGGAGGAGAGCTGTGGAGGGCTCTCTGAGGGGGTGAGAGAGAGAGGGTGCATGGAGGAGAGCTGTGGAGGGCTCTGAGGGAGTGAGAGAGAGAGAGAGGGTGCATGGAGGAGAGCTGTGGAGGGCTCTGAGGGAATGAGAGAGAGAGAGGGTGCATGGAGGAGAGCTGTGGAGGGCTCTCTGAGGGAATGAGAGAGAGAGAGGGTGCATGGAGGAGAGCTGTGGAGGGCTCTCTGAGGGAATGAGAGAGAGAGAGGGTGCATGGAGGAGAGCTGTGGAGGGCTCTCTGAGGGAGGGAGAGAGAGAGAGGGTGCATGGAGGAGAGCTGTGGAGGGCTCTCTGAGGGAGTGAGAGAGAGAGAGGGTGCATGGAGGAGAGCTGTGGAGGGCTCTCTGAGGGAGTGAGAGAGAGAGAGGGTGCATGGAGGAGAGCTGTGGAGGGCTCTGAGGGAGTGAGAGAGAGAGAGGGTGCATGGAGGAGAGCTGTGGAGGGCTCTCTGAGGGAGTGAGAGAGAGGGTGCATGGAGGAGAGCTGTGGAGGGCTCTGAGGGGATGAGAGAGAGAGAGGGTGCATGGAGGAGAGCTGTGGAGGGCTCTCTGAGGGAGTGAGAGAGAGAGAGAGGGTGCATGGAGGAGAGCTGTGGAGGGCTCTCTGAGGGAGTGAGAGAGAGAGAGGGTGCATGGAGGAGAGCTGTGGAGGGCTCTCTGAGGGAGTGAGAGAGAGAGAGGGTGCATGGAGGAGAGCTGTGGAGGGCTCTCTGAGGGGATGAGAGAGAGAGAGGGTGCATGGAGGAGAGCTGTGGAGGGCTCTCTGGGGGAGTGAGAGAGAGAGGGTGCATGGAGGAGAGCTGTGGAGGGCTCTCTGAGGGAGTGAGAGAGAGAGAGGGTGCATGGAGGAGAGCTGTGGAGGGCTCTCTGAGGGGGTGAGAGAGAGGGTGCATGGAGGAGAGCTGTGGAGGGCTCTCTGAGGGGATGAGAGAGAGAGAGGGTGCATGGAGGAGAGCTGTGGAGGGCTCTCTGAGGGAGTGAGAGAGAGAGAGGGTGCATGGAGGAGAGCTGTGGAGGGCTCTCTGAGGGAATGAGAGAGAGAGAGGGTGCATGGAGGAGAGCTGTGGAGGGCTCTCTGAGGGAGTGAGAGAGAGAGAGGGTGCATGGAGGAGAGCTGTGGAGGGCTCTCTGAGGGGATGAGAGAGAGAGAGGGTGCATGGAGGAGAGCTGTGGAGGGCTCTCTGAGGGAGTGAGAGAGAGAGAGGGTGCATGGAGGAGAGCTGTGGAGGGCTCTCTGAGGGAATGAGAGAGAGAGAGGGTGCATGGAGGAGAGCTGTGGAGGGCTCTCTGAGGGAGTGAGAGAGAGAGAGGGTGCATGGAGGAGAGCTGTGGAGGGCTCTCTGAGGGAGTGAGAGAGAGAGAGGGTGCATGGAGGAGAGCTGTGGAGGGCTCTGAGGGAGTGAGAGAGAGGGTGCATGGAGGAGAGCTGTGGAGGGCTCTCTGGGGGAGTGAGAGAGAGAGGGTGCATGGAGGAGAGCCGTGGAGGGCTCTCTGAGGGAGTGAGAGAGAGGGTGCATGGAGGAGAGCTGTGGAGGGCTCTCTGAGGGAGTGAGAGAGAGAGAGGGTGCATGGAGGAGAGCTGTGGAGGGCTCTCTGAGGGAGTGAGAGAGAGAGAGGGTGCATGGAGGAGAGCTGTGGAGGGCTCTCTGAGGGAGTGAGAGAGAGAGAGGGTGCATGGAGGAGAGCTGTGGAGGGCTCTCTGAGGGGATGAGAGAGAGAGAGGGTGCATGGAGGAGAGCTGTGGAGGGCTCTCTGAGGGAGTGAGAGAGAGAGAGGGTGCATGGAGGAGAGCTGTGGAGGGCTCTCTGAGGGGATGAGAGAGAGAGAGGGTGCATGGAGGAGAGCTGTGGAGGGCTCTCTGAGGGAGTGAGAGAGAGAGAGGGTGCATGGAGGAGAGCTGTGGAGGGCTCTCTGAGGGAGTGAGAGAGAGAGAGGGTGCATGGAGGAGAGCTGTGGAGGGCTCTCTGAGGGAATGAGAGAGAGGGGCGGGGAGGGAGCTGTGGGTGGCCCTCCCTCTGAGGGAATGTATGAGAGGCAGGGAGGGGAGCTGTGGAGGGTTATCTGAGGGATGAGAGAGAAGGGCAGGGAGGGGAGCTGTGGAGGGCTCCCCGAAGGGCTGGAGTGAGAGGTGGGGATACTTTGAAGGGTCCTCTGAGGGACTGAAGCTGGGGCAGGTTGGAAGCAGAGGATTGGGGGATGGGGAGGGGTTGGGGGCTCTGAGGGAGATCACACGCCAAGCAGCGCTCTAGAAGCTGAAAGAAAGTACTCTTTTGGGCCTGCCCTCCCTGCTCTGAAGCAGCCAAGATTGTGTGTTCACAGCCTGTCTGCAAAAAACCTAACATCAGAACCTGACACCCTCGACCCTCATCTCATCCAGTGCCCTCAACCTCTCACCCTCAACCCTCAGTCCCTCATCCTCTACCCTCAGTCTCATCCTGTGTCCTCAACCTCTCATCCTCTACCCTCAGTCTCATGCTGTGCCCTCAACCTCTCATCCTCTACCCTCAGTCTCATGCTGTGCCCTCAACCTCTCATCCTCTACCCTCAGTCTCATGCTGTGCCCTCAACCTCTCATCCTCTACCCTCAGTCTCATCCTGTACCCTCAATCTCTCATCCTCTACCCTCAGTCTCATCCTGTGCCCTCAACCTCTCATCCACTACCCTCAGTCTCATCCTGTGCCCTCAACCTCTCATCCTCTACCCTCAGTCCATCATCCAGTACCCTCAACCTCTCATCCTCTACCCTCAGTCCCTCATCCTCTACCCTTAGTCTCATCCTGTGCCCCAACCTCTCATCCTCTACCCTCAGTCCCTCATCCTCTACCCTTAGTCTCATGCTGTGCCCTCAACCTCTCATCCTCTACCCTCAGTCTCATCCTGTGCCCTCAACCTCTCATCCTCTACCCTCAACTTCTCATCCTCTACCCTCAGTCTCATCCAGTGCCCTCAACCTCTCATCCTCTACCCTCAACTTCTCATCCTCTACCCTCAGTCTCATCCAGTGCCCTCAAACTCTCATCCTCTACCCTCAGTCCCTCATCCAGTGCCCTCAACCGCTCATCCTCTACCCTCAGTCTCTCATCCTCTACCCTTAGTCTCATGCTGTGCCCTCAACCTCTCATCCTCTACCCTCGGTCCCTCATCCAGTGCCCTCAACCTCTCATCCTCTACCCTCAGTCCCTCATCCTCTACCCTCAGTCTCATACTGTGCCCTCAACCTCTCATCCTCTACCCTCAGTCTCATCCTGTGCCCTCAACCTCTCATCCTCTACCCTCAGTCCCTCATCCTCTACCCTCAGTCTCATGCTGTGCCCTCAACCTCTCATCCTCTACCCTCAGTCTCATCCTGTGCCCTCAACCTCTCCTCCTCTACCCTCAACCTCTCATCCTCTACCCTCAGTCCCTCATCCTCTACCCTCAGTCTCATGCTGTGCCCTCAACCTCTCATCCTCTACCCTCAGTCTCATGCTGTGCCCTCAACCTCTCATCCTCTACCCTCGGTCCCTCATCCAGTGCCCTCAACCTCTCATCCTCTACCCTCAGTCCCTCATCCTCTACCCTCAGTCTCATGCTGTGCCCTCAACCTCTCATCCTCTACCCTCAGTCTCATCCTGTGCCCTCAACCTCTCATCCTCTACCCTCAACCTCTCATCCCCTACCCTCAGTCTCATCCAGTGCCCTCAACCTCTCATCCTCTACCCTCAGTCTCATCCAGTGCCCTCAACCTCTCATCCTCTACCCTCAGTCCCTCATCCAGTGCCCTCAACATCTCATCCTCTACGCTCAGTCCCTCATCCTCTACCGTCAGTCTCATGCTGTGCCCTCAACCTCTCATCCTCTACCCTCAGTCTCATCCTGTGCCCTCAACCTCTGATCCTCAACCCTCAGTCCCTCATCCTCTACCCTCAGTCTCATGCTGTGCCCTCAACCTCCCATCCTCTACCCTCAGTCCCTCAACCTCTCAACCTCTACCCTCAGTCCCTCATCCAGTGCCCTCAAGCTCTCAAACTCTACCCTCAGTCCCTCATCCTCTACCCTCAGTCTCATGCTGTGCCCTCAACCTCTCATCCTCTACCCTCAGTCTCATCCTGTGCCCTCAACCTCTCATCCTCGACCCTCAACCTCTCATCCTCTACCTCAGTCCCTCATCCTCTACCCTCAGTCTCATGCTGTGCCCTCAACCTCTCATCCTCAACCCTCAGTCTCATCCTGTGCCGTCAACCTCTCATCCTCTACCCTCAGTCTCATCCTGTGCCCTTAACCTCTCATCCTCTACCCACAGTCTCATCCTGTGCCCTCAACCTCTCAACCTCTACCCTCAGTCCCTCATCCAGTGCCCTCAACCTCTCATCCTCAACCCTCAGTCCCTCATCCAGTGCCCTCAACCTCTCATCCTCTACCCTCAGTCCCTCATGCTCTACCCTCAGTCTCATGCTGTGCCCTCAACCTCCCATCCTCTACCCTCAGTCCCTCATCCAGTGCCCTCAACCTCTCAACCTCTACCCTCAGTCCCTCATCCAGTGCCCTCAAGCTCTCAAACTCTACCCCTAGTCCCTCATCCTCTACCCTCAGTCTCATGCTGTGCCCTCAACCTCCCATCCTCTACCCTCAGTCTCATCCTGTGCCCTCAACCTCTCATCCTCAACCCTCAGTCCCTCATCCAGTGCCCTCAACCTCTCATCCTCTACCCTCAGTCCCTCATCCTCTACCCTCAGTCTAATGCTGTGCCCTCAACCTCCCATCCTCTACCCTCAATCCCTCATCCAGTGCCCTCAACCTCTCAACCTCTACCCTCAGTCCCTCATCCAGTGCCCTCAAGCTCTCATCCTCTACCCTCAGTCCCTCATCCTCTACCCTAAGTTTCATGCTGTGCCCTCAACCTCTCATCCTCTACCCTCAGTCTCATCCTGTGCCCTCAACCTCTCATCCTCTACCCTCAACCTCTCATCCTCTACCTCAGTCCCTCATCCTCTACACTCAGTCTCATGCTGTGCCCTCAACCTCTCATCCTCAACCCTCAGTCTCATCCTGTGCCGTCAACCTCTCATCCTCTACCTTCAGTCTCATCCTGTGCCCTTAACCTCTCATCCTCTACCCTCAGTCTCATCCTGTGCCCTCAACCTCTCATCCACTACCCTCAGTCTCATCCTGTGCCCTCAACCTCTCATCCTCTACCCTCAGTCCCTCACCCTCTACCCTTAGTCCCTCATCCAGTGTCCTCAACCTCTCATCCTCTACCCTCAGTCCCTCACCCTCTACCCTTAGTCCCTCATCCAGTGCCCTCAACCTCTCAACCTCTACCCTCAGTCCCTCATCCAGTGCCCTCAAGCTCTCATCCTCTACCCTCAGTCCCTCATCCAGTGCCCTCAATCTCTCATCCTCTACCCTCAGTCCCTCATCCTCTACCCTCAGTCTCATGCTGTGCCCTCAACCTCCCATTCTCTACCCTCAGTCTCATCCTGTGCACTCAACCTCTCATCCTCTACCCTCAACCTCTCATCCTCTACCCTCAGTCCCTCATCCTCTACCCTCAGTACCATGCTGTGCCCTCAACCTCTCATCCTCAACCCTCAGTCTCATCCAGTGCCCTCTACCTCTCATCATCTACCCTCAGTCTCATCCTGTGCCCTCAACCTCTCATCCTCTACCCTCAACCCTCAACCTCTCATCCTCTACCCTCAGTCCCTCATCCTCTACCCTCAGTCCCTCATCCTCTACCCTCAGTCTCATCCCGTGCCCTTAATCTCTCATCCTCTACCCTCAGTCTCATCCAGTGCCCTCAACCTCTCATCCTCTACCCTCAACCTCTCATCCTCTACCCTCAGTCCCTCATCCTCTACCCTCAGTCCCTCATCCTCTACCCTCAGTCTCATCCTGTGCCCTTAACCTCTCATCCTCTACCCTCAGTCTCATCCTGTGCCCTCAACCTCGCATCCTCTACCCTCAGTCTCATCCTGTGCCCTCAACCTCTCATCCTCTACCCTCAACCTCTCATCCTCTACCCTCAGCCCCTCACCCTCTACCCTCAGTCCCTCATCCTCTACCCTCAGTCTCATCCTGTGCCCTCAACCTCTCATCCTCTACCCTCAGTCCCTCACCCTCTACCCTTAGTCCCTCATCCAGTGTCCTCAACCTCTCATCTTCAACCCTCAGTCCCTCATCCTCAACCCTCAGTCCCTCATCCTCTACCCTTGGTCCCTCATCCTCTACCCTCAGTCCCTCATCCAGTGTCCTCACCCTCTCATCCTCAACCCTCAGTCCCTCATCCTCTACCCTCAACCTCTCATCCTCAACCCTCAGTCCCTCATCCTCTACCCTCAACCTCTAATCCTCGACCCTCAGTCCCTTATCCTCTACCCTCAGTCTCATGCTGTGCCCTCAACCTCTCATCCTCTACCCTCAGTCTCATCCTGTGCCCTCAACCTCTCATCCTCAACCCTCAGTCCCAAATCCAGTGTCCTCAACCTCTCATCCTCTACCCCTAGTCCCTCATCCTCTACCCTCAGTCTCATGCTGTGCCCTCAACCTCCCATCCTCTACCCTCAGTCCCTCATCCAGTGCCCTCAACCTCTCAACCTCTACCCTCAGTCCCTCATCCAGTGCCCTCAAGATCTCATCCTCTACCCTCAGTCCCTCATCCAGTGCCCTCAACCTCTCATCCTCTACCCTCAGTCCCTCATCCTCTACCCTCAGTCTCATGCTGTGCCCTCAACCTCCCATCCTCTACCCCCAGTCTCATCCTGTGCCCTCAACCTCTCATCCTCTACCCTCAACCTCTCATCCTCTACCCTCAGTCCCTCATCCTCTACCCTCAGGCTCATTCTGTGCCCTCAACCTCTTATCCTCAACCCTCAGTCTCATCCAGTGCCCTCTACCTCTCATCCTCTACCCTCAGTCTCATCCTGTGCCCTCAACCTCTCATCCTCTACCCTCACCCTCTCATCCTCTACCCTCAGTCCCTCATCCTCTACCCTTAACCTCTCATCCTCAACCCTCAGTCTCATCCAGGGCCCTCAACCTCTCATCCTCTACCCTCAGTCTCATCCTGTACCGTCAACCTCTCATTCTCTACCCTCAACCTCTCATCCTCTACCCTCAGTCCCTCATCCTCTACCCTCAACCTCTCCTCCTCTACCCTCAGTACCTCATCCTCTACCCTCAGTCCCTCATCCTCTACCCTCAGTCTCATCCTGTGCCCTTAACCTCTCATCCTCTACCCTCAGTCTCATCCAGTGCCCTCAACCTCTCATCCTCTACTCTCAACCTCTCATCCTCTACCCTCAGTCCCTCATCCTCTACCCTCAGTCCCTCATCCTCTACCCTCAGTCTCATCCTGTGCCCTTAACCTCTCATCCTCTACCCTCAGTCTCATCCTGTGCCCTCAACCTCTCATCCTCTACCCTCAGTCTCATCCTGTGCCCTCAACCTCTCATCCTCTACCCTCAACCTCTCATCCTCTACCCTCAGTCCCTCACCCTCTACCCTAAGTCCCTCATCCAGTGTCCTCAACCTCTCATCCTCAACCCTCAGTCCCTCATCCTCAACCCTCAGTCCCTCATCCTCTACCCTCAGTCCCTCATCCAGTGTACTCACCCTCTCACCCTCTACCCTTGGTCCCTCATCCTTTACCCTCAGTCCCTCATCCAGTGTCCTCACCCTCTCATCCTCAACCCTCATTCCCTCATCCTCTACCCTCACCCTCTCATCCTCAACCCTCAGTCCCTCATCCTCTACCCTCAGTCCCTCATCCAGTGTCCTCACCCTCTCATCATCCACCCTCTGCCCTCACCTCTCACCCACCCCTCCACCCTCTGCCCTCACCTCTCACCCACCCCTCCACCCTCTGCCCTCACCCCCCCACCCCTCCACCCTCTGCCCTCACCCCTCCCCCACCCCTCCACCCTCTGCCCTCACCTCTCCCCCACCCCTCCACCCTCTGCCCTCACCTCTCCTCCACCCCTCCACCCTCTGCCCTCACCTCTCCCCCACCCCTCCACCCTCTGCCCTCACCTCTCACACCCCTCCACCCTCAGCCCGAACCTCTCACCCACCCCTCCACCCTCTGCCCTCACCTCTCACCCACCCCTCCACCCTCTGCCCTCACCTCTCCCCCACCCCTCCACCCTCTGCCCCACTCTCACCGTCCAGGCAGTCGTCCATCTGTTTCCTCGGCTTCTTGATCTCAGGCTTGCAGGCTGCAGGGAGGCAACGAGAGGGTTAATTAGCCTCACTGACCCGAGAGCAGAGGAGAGGACAAGGGGGCCAGGAGTGAGACCTTCTCCAAGGCCAGGGGGGGCCGGGTATAGTGCCAAGATTGGCAACACTCCCCACCCTCCCACAGCAATATCCTGGAGAAATAAACAGACAAGACACCTTCTTTGTGGAGGAAATTGCTGCAGGTTTATTTGCATAACAAATATGCCAACATGGTGGGTTATCTTACGAGCGATCCAAGGGCAGGTAGTCCCTCTGCCTCCTGCCCGCCTGATGAGCCAAATTACACCGTGGCCTTAGCCAATCAGTGCTTACCAATTTTGGGGGAGGGTTAACCCCTCCCACCGGTGGACCACCAGTCCACCCCCTTACTCCCGCCCCCCCCTGAAGGGGGAGGAGCGTTCCAGGCAATCCCGGTTGCTCAGGTCCACAACCGCCCAAAGGACTAACGGGGTGCCGTCGCTCCGCCAGGGTCCAACGCGAGGACCTCACCGGGGATATGTGGCCTTTGCACTCTTGTGGTGTTAGAATAGAGGGTTAGTATCACAAAGACGACCTACTATCAGAGCACATTCTGCTTTTATAGTTAGGAGGGTACAGGTACACTAACCATAAGTTTACTCCGTGGCCTCCGATCCACAGCGGCAGGATACAGGTTGCTTCAGTTAAGCAAAATATCCTTTGGAGCGGTCATTCAACAAGGGGACTAATGTCCCAAGTTTGGCCAGAAAGGCGGACGGGTGTGGTGCCCCCTAGGGAGAAGGGCACAATCCGACCAGGCTTGGCTGAAGGGTATTCTGTTACACCCAGGTGGGAGATAGATGTATGGCCCAGTGGGTTTGCTCGCCCCTTGCCGGGTCCTTCGGGGGAGGGGTACTCTCTAGTTCATGCTGACAGCACGCCCCTTACCACTTTAGGGTTGCACGGGTATGGAAGGCATGATCAAATGTAAGGCTTGCAGGTCCTGGCAGGGAACTTTACGAGCTCTCTTTTTGAAGGGGCAGCAAGCCCAGCGTCCAGGGCAGGCTCGTCAGGGGAGGGCATCATGCAGGGGACAAGGTGAATCCCAATGTGTTAAAAGGTACATCGGTCAACAGCCACCCAGGGGAGTGGCCGGATGACAGGTCAAGTGTTTTATGTACAGGCGAATGGTGAATATACCATAGGCAGCCCTGTGAGGCACCTGAGGTTTGTTGGGGTGCAGTGTTACTAGGCAAATATGTGCAAGCTGGATTATGTTATAGAATAGTGTGCAGTGCACAACAAATGGGGTTTTGCAACCTAACATTTCATCAAGTTGCCAAGACCAACGGTCTGGGGCGAGGGCCTTCCGGGCGTCCTGTGAGTAATCACCGGAGCCACGAAGGGGTCGGTCGGGAGCCATTACCTCGCCATTTTTGTGCAAAGCAATAGAAGGGACCCTGACGTTTGGATACTTGGCTCATGGGGCATCTCTACCTCTTCAAAACAGTCGACTACTAAGCGACGTTTTGTTAGGTACACTGTTTTACATGCACTATATATCTCACTTTTTTAATACAAAAAGTTAGAGAAACGTGAGTAAGGTGGGGATTTGTGTACCCCGTCCTGAAGAAGGTGTTTTTACACCGAAACATGTCGACGCACACAAAAAGGAGGTGACGCACATTGTTTTGCGTAAAAAACCTCCCACACTTAATTTTAATAGCACCAGCCCGGGGGCCCATTAAAAACTTTTTTTGTCACCCCACGAGCCAGGTACTTTTTAAACTTCACTCACTTAACCCCACTACACACTCACTTAAAAAACACTTAAAAATACCTCATCCACACCACACATAGTCTTTATAAGTGCTCCCGCGTACTCGCAGGTTGCAGCACGCCGTACCCCGTAGAGGGGTATGAGGACCCCGATAATGAAGCATGACACCAAGGGGCCTGTTGGTGTGTGAGGGGACTAAAAACAAACAAAGGTGCTCCCCATCCTTGGAGGACACACCTAACACCAAAGGATTGGGTTCTTTTGTTTATTTATATAAGTCCAGGGAGAACGAATCCTTTCGTGATCTAGTCTCTCTTACCCCCCTTTGTTATTGATAGGAGGCTATGACACAGACATGGGAGGTGGCTCCCCTCCCAACAATTTTGGCCATACACCTGGGAGGCAATGACTTGACTTTCCTGGGTAGGAGGGCAATTAGGGGAAGCCATGGAGAGCTCGCGCAGGAGGGCTAACAGTGCCATGCGTACATTTTAGAGTTTGGGGTGCACTTGTCCAGAGGGTCAACAGGGTGTGGGTAAAGATGCCAATCTTGGTGGGGGGCACTGGTTGTGACAGTGGCCACACCCAGAACTGTGGTGAAGTTACAGGCCGATCCAGAGGCTGTAAGGTACAGAGGGGTACCCGCTGCACGAGCAACACAAGAGTGCAAAGGCCAAATATCCCCAGGGAGGTCCTCACGTTAGACCCTGGATAAGCGACGGCGCTCCGTTAGTCCTACAGGCGGTTGTGGACCTGAGCAACGGGGGGTTGCCTGCAACGCTCCGCCCCTTTCTGGGGGGCGTGAGTAAGGGTGTGGACTGGCGGTCCACTGGAGGAAGGGACTATCCCCTCCCCAAAATCTGGCAAACACGGGTTGGCTAGGGCCACGTTGTAATTTGGCTCATCAGGTGGGCAGGCGGCGAGGGACTGCCTGTCCTGGGATCGCCCGTAAGATAACCTACCATGATGGCGTCAGGGCAACAGAACACAGAGGGCGACCAGTGGGCGGGAGAGATATAAGTACCTCACCCCCCTCCTGCCTGGAAGTGACGCAGGCATGTGGACCCTTGAGGGTCCCAAAGCACTGTGCGGCTGACTCGTGTGCCATTGTGCGGCACTAAGTGGCGCCGCCCTCTTAGGAGGGCCCCCTTCGTGGGGCCGGGGCAGCCCTGCAGAGTCCGTCACTATGCGGCTGTTGCCTCTCAGGGTACAGTTGGCTAGGACAGAGCCAATCACGTGGCATGCTGTGCCTGAGGGGGCAGTAGGGCTAGAGAGGAGCCAAACACGTGCCAGGCTGTGCCTCTGAGGGAGTAGTAGGGCCACAGAGGAGCCAATCACGTGCCAGGCTGTGCCTCTGAGGGGGCAGTAGGGCCACAGAGGAGCCAATCACGTGCCAGGCTGTGCTTCTGAGGGGGCAGTAGGGCTAGAGAGGAGCCAATCACGTGCCAGGCTGTGCCTCTGAGGGGTAGTAGGGCTAGAGAGGAGCCAATCATGTGCCAGGCTGTGCCTCTCATGGGTCAGTAGGACAACAGAGGAGCCAATCACGTGCCAGGTTTTGCCTCTGAGTAGCAAGTAGGATTGGACCGAGCCACCCACATGCATGACGTCCTCTTACATATAGGCAAGGCCACTGGAATTATGCCACAGAGGCTGACTAAATTATGCTGCAAGAAAAGGCAAATTGTGCGGCATTATGCGGAATAATTTGAGATATATTACTTCATTATTTTGTCATTTGTACATGGTAACATTATTCTGGGCAAAAGTTTCACTTCATTAGTACTAATTGAAAGTCCTGAAAGGTGTCCTTTGCAAAGGGCCTCCCACTGTGCTCTGTTGCTGAGTTTCAGTATCTTTTGATCACTTTGAGCTCGAAGCACGGGTCCTCATTTACAAGCCCGTTGCGCGGATAGCGCGTCACTTTTTTTGGCGCACCTGCAGCACAACGGGCTTGCCCATATGAACAAGGCCAAGTAAAGTCACCCTGCGTGACTTTTCGTTGCGTTGTAGATATGGGCCCCTTTCATACATTACTCTGCGTGAAAGCGGTGTTCCATGTATGTTGCGGTGGGTGTCCCCACGCAACATCCAAGTAACCTAACAGTGCCAGATTCACAACGCACGGGAGACGGACAGGAACCTACCTCATCCTCAGGTACGTTGCATTCCTGCCCTTTTATTTTGATGCACTGCAGCACCGTAGGAAGGCTTGCTGCGCTGCCGTTCATCAAAATATAGTAAACAAAGCCTTTGTGTTGTTAAAAACTGCAAATTATGCAGTAGATGATGGATTGTGTGGAAAATGCAGCAAATAGGAAAACACGGTGGCAACAGAATTGCATCATTCTACTGCCCTGCGTATGAGCCAGTGCCCGCGGTACCAGTCTTCCAGACACCGGGGCATGTTTACAAGGGCATTGCTCCACAGCAACGTCACTTTTCACCAGGTGCCTGTGGCGCAATGTCCTGTTCTATATTCACAAAGTGGCGTCAAGCCACTTTTTGTGGCTTACTGCAGCGTTGTAAATATGGGACCCTTTCACGCAGGTATATGAGTGAAAGGGGCGGCAGTGGGTGTCGCTGTGGGTGTCCCACCACAACACCCATTGCTTTTTGACACTGCTACAGATTTACAAGGATCTGTACATCTGAGGCATCCCCCAAAACGTCCCCTCTCCAGGGGAGAGCGCTGCGGCTCCCCTTAGGGCTCTACATGCGACCTCATAGCACTGGTGGCGCTACACCAGAGGTCTCACCTTTGGCGCTATAGGCAAGGGTCCACATCTCTGCGCCACACCCCCACCTCTGAGGGTACCCTCCAGCTCTCAATTATGTGTAAGTGAATCCCTAGGCAGTCATGTGGTCAAAACCTGGTTAGAGACTCAAATTGAAGACAAACATTATACCATTAACTACAAATATGACTTTTGAAAAAAGTTTCCATTTTTACTATTAAATTATTTTATAAATACACATACTACAAAAATTCAACATGGAGCCATCTCCTAGCCACTGTTCAGCCATCTCTGTCTTTAAAATCAGGTTACCAATCTATCGATTTTCTATCATGTTCATATGTTGAATTTTTGTAGTATGGTTATTTGGTTTTCATGGTGTCTGTTTTGAGAATGTATATGTATGTTTTTCACATTGATGAATCCTATATATGTCTAGATTTGTTTCCCCCTTTTTTTTTAACAAAATGAGATTAATAAAAATGGAAACTTTTTTCAAAAGTCATTTGTAGTTGACACTGAGTCAATGGTCTAATGTGTGTCCTCAATTTGAGTCTCTAGCCAGGTGTTGAGTACATGACTGCCTAGGGATTCACTTACACACATATCATTGCCCTGCCCTGGGGATCCTATATTATTGCAGGGGGTCCTCGCTATTCACATTAATATACTCCAGCTCTCAACACATCTGGCTAATGCTGCTGTTAGCCCTCCTTGCACTTGAACTGTAGAAGTGACATAATTCTCAAAGTGGGAGTTGTTTTATGAAGGGTTTACACGTCATCTGGGGTCCCAGAGACCCTCACTTTGGAAGATCCCAGGATGAGACCCCTGCCGCCTCTGGACCCAGTATCCGTGCTGGTCTGCCAACCACTGAGATTTGTAGGGTACTGCAGGGTTTCTTGACCAATGTCCTACCTCTTGTTGAGGCTCAACGCGCTTTCCATCTGGTGGAGTAGGGGCCAACTCACTTTTGCAGCGCCTAGATGTGGAAGGTGATGGGAGCAGCGCCAACTGTTAGTTGTGTGTGTTGGTGTTGTGTGTTGTGCCTGAGGTCCAGAGAGTAGATGCCAATGACACTACTTGTACCCGGCGGCAAGCAACCAACCTTGTGGTAAGTAGACATGCCCGGTCATCGCATGCGTGCGCCTGTGTGTAGTTTTTGGGTGATGTGTGTACATAGGAGGTGTGGGTGGCAGGTGTGAGGCGATGTGTGTTGCAAATGTGTGTGTAGGCGGTGTGGTGGGACGCCTTTGTGTGTATCTGCATAGTGATGTTCAACGTTTGGGTAGTGACCGTGTGTACAGTTGTTTGCGTACCTGTTTGTGAGTGATACGTTTGTGTGTCAGTTACAATGTGTCTGAGGGTTGTTTGAGAAACTGGGTAGCTTGTTGTGTGTGTGTGTGTGTGATGCATGTGAATGATGTGTGAGTGTTGTGTGCATGTGTGCCTGTTTGTGCAAGTGTTGTGTGCCGTGTTTATTACTGTGTTGTGTGTGCGCATGTGTGCTATGTGTTGTGTGTGTGCAAATGTCCTGTGTTCATGGGTAAGTGTTGGGTGTTACGCCTGTGTGTGCAATTGTTGAGTGTATGAGTGTTGTGTGTCTGGTGTGTGAGTGTTGTGTGCATAAACGTTGTGTGAGTGTTGCATGTCTGTGTGAGTGCTAGGGTTGTGTGTTGTGTGCAAGTGTTGTGTGTTTATGGGTAAATGTGGGGTGTTGCGCCTGTGTGTGCAACTGGGTGTGTTGAGTGTGATGTATGAGTGCTATGCGACTGCTAGTGTTGTGCGTGGTGAGCACAAGTGTGGTGTTTGAGTGTTCCATGTCTGTGTGAGTGCAAGTGTTGAGTGTTGTATGTGCAGTCTGTGAGTGTAGTGTGTATGTCTGTGTGAGTGCAAGTGTTGAGTGTTGTATGTGCAGTCTGTGAGTGTAGTGTGTATGTCTGTGTGAGTGCTAGTGTTGTGTTTGTGAGCTAAAGTGTGATGTGAGTGTTGCATGTCTGTGTTGAGTGCAAATGTTGGTTACTGTATGTGCATTGTGTGAGTGGTGTGTGTCTTTGTGTGGGCGCTAGTGTTGTGTGCCTGGTGTTCAAGTGTTGTGTGTGAGAGTGTTCTGTGTGGATGACGGTGTGTTGTGCATGTTAGTGAAGTCGACACTTACCTTGGTACTTCGCCCAGAATGTGTCCTGTAAGAGAGCAGAGAGTCTGTTAGGAGCAGATGGTGTCAACACACATACACAGATACCACTTGACATAGTGACACACGAGGGAGGGGAGAGACAGCTCTGGTGTGCATAAACAAGCCTTTAAGATCTTACTAACTCCTGGCCTCTTCCTCTGACACATTACCCTCCTCCTCTTTACCCTCACACCATTACTCATTTCTGATTGCCTCTCATTAAATGTTTGTGTCACTCACTCCACCAAATACGTGAGGCCGCATTTACAAAGAGTTGGCAAGTCATTCTGCTGCACGGCCCTATGCCATTTCGATACAGTGCCTTCCTTCCTTTCAGCCGGCGCCCGCGCACAGTTTGCAGCCGAGCGTCAACGCAGGCACCTTTGCACCGTGGTACAAGTGTGTCGGTGTTGTTGGCACGATTGTTTTTGTGCAGGAAGGGGCATCTTACTGAACAAAAACACAAAGGTGCATTTTTCTCGTTCTATGTGTGCTGCAGAATATGTAGAAAGAGTAAAAAACGAGGAGCCTTGTTACGCCTGCTCTGGGGAGACGTAGGTTTTAGCACTGCCCCAGTTTTACATCAAGTTGTATATATGAGGCAGTGTCAAATTCCATGGGTGTTGAGTGTGAAAACCTACCGTAACGCCCACGGAGCGCCTCCTTGACGTAGAGTCAGGCAAGGTAGCGACTTACTCCATATCTATCAGGCCATGCAAAGTCACGCAGGGTAGCATCGCGTCGCCTCATAGATATGACAGAGAGGCTCGCCCCACCGGATCGTCAGGAGAAGTGATGCTTCGGCGACGCAGGCCTCTCGTAAATGAAGGCCCTGGTCTCTTGCTGCTGTGGTGAGGGGCTCATCTGCGGTTGTGAGTTTGCTAGCTTTTGTCATTTTTTAAACCAAATGTTTTTCCTTCTCTTGCTGCTAGTGTTGTAAACAGGGCCGGACTGAGAACCACAACCGACCCCCCCCCACTCGCGGGCCGGTTTTCAGCCAATTTTGGTACAGGGCCGATTTTGCAGCAGGGACGGCCTTTCCTCCCCTCCAGGGGGCTACCCTTTGGCTTCGTAGAGCACTATTAGTGCCACGCCCCCATGGAAATGAGGGAACGTCCTCTCATGATAGCACTGGTGGCGCACAAAGCGGGAGCACATGTCCGTTGCACCCCTTAAGCACTTTGTGTAATACAGCGCCTGGAGTTGCGATGTGACCCCCCCCCCCCGTGATTTTATTCCATGGCACAGGTTTGAGTATGCCGCAGTCTTCCAATGGTTGCCGGAGGCATTTTTCAATCTGTTACAGCGAATATAACCGCTGGGGGGGGATCTTGAACCATTCTCAAACTGTTTAAGAACTGCAAGGGTGATAGGGAAAATACCTAATTGGTACTAAAATTCCTGTTCTTGAACGCAATTATCAAAAAGTAAAAATGTTTTAACAGCCCCAATGTGCCACAGCTGCCATCTCTAAGATGTATGCTGGCACCAGATTATGCCATGTGTGTCACTTAATGTCAAGTATTACTTCCAGTATACCAGGGTATGCATCTTGCCTTGGGTGCCCTCCCTTATGCCAAGTATGACCTACAATGTCCTAGTGCCAACATTTTGCCACGGCTGCCTCATGCCAAGGATCTCCTCCAGTATGCCAGCACCAGCACTTTTCCACAGGGGCCCCTATGCCAAGAATTACTTCTAGTATGTCAGGGCCTGCTGCATTTTATCATAAGCGTCCTCCTTTATGCCAAGAATTACCTCCAATATGGAAGCATTTAACCTGGAGGGCTGCCATCAGCCCAAAATTACGCAGAGTATGCCACGGCCAGCTGCACGCTCACAATCATAAAACACGCAAACAAAACATTGCTAGTCACGCACACTCCCTCGCTTACTCAAACTCACCCTCATTTACTGTTAGACTCAAATGTACTCACGCTCACTGGTTCTCACTCTCACTTACGAACACATTTCCACACTCTCACGGACTCTGGGTCCTGGTGCAACTGCATCTGCTGCACCACTGATGCTACACCCCTAACTCACTCCCACTCCCTCTCACAATCGCCAGTCACTAACTCCTTCTAACGCACACTCGCTCATGGCACTCACTTTCATTTATTCATACACGCTCTCATACTACGATTCTCACTCACGTTCACTCTCGTTGACACTCTCAAACACACTCACGCACATACTCTCACTCCACCTCATTCATTCACTAACATATACACAGAGCCACAAACACAGGTGCAGGGAAACAATATGTTTTTTGACTTATCTTACTTCCCTTAGTGGCACCTGGGAGGCTCCTTGGCAGCAGCAGAGCAGGAATCTAGAGCTGGACCATGGACCCAGCGAGCCATGATTGCCATAGAGGAGCCAGACGGAGCGGCAGGGGCAGGTTTGAAAAGAGGGAGGCGCACCGCACCCCTCTCCCAGCATCTTGATAGGACTGGAAGCACAGCCCAATCAGAAGCCTGACAGTGCAGGAGGCTTCTCATTGGCTCAAAGATGCACTGATGGGCACCCCGACAGCCACACTTTAGGAAGTACTCTGTGCTGCCGGAGGCATGGACAGTATGGCTGCTGAATAAAAAATATTGTGCCAGTTTAATGGGATTGGAGTTGAACTTTGCCCATCTGTTAGAAAGGCGATCCCGGGGGAGGCGGAAGGTGTCTGACTGACCACCCCTAGGTCCACCCCTCCTTCTGGAAGTGGCCGAGCATTGTCGAGAGGCCTCCTGGGTGAGGGTCCTCTCCTATAATCGTACAGCAGAGCAATCACACCACTACAAATGGACACCACACAAGAGGATAAGTTCTTAGGCTTTATCAGTAATAAAGGTTGATTATCTTCAGCATACGCAGATGATACACAACTCCTCTTCCCTTTTAAAATCATGACTCCTGAGGTGCGTGACTCCTTTGCCCGGGGGATGAAGGAGGTGGCACGCTGGATGACAGCCAATTTTTTGCAGTGCAACGTCTCCAAGACCGAGGTGATGCTCTTCGGAGAGGCCAAACGTCTATGGACTCCTGACTGGTGGCCTCAAGATCTTGGCCCCGTCCCTGAGCCCAAAATGGTAGTTAAAGATCTGGGAGTGAAACTGGATCATGAGCTCACCCTAACACAACAAACCAATCAAGTGGTGGGTTCATGTTTTCATGTAATTGGTCTTCTCAGGAAAGTATTCCCTCTGCTACCGGATTTCACCAGGAGAACGCTGGTCCAGTCACTAGTGTTAAGTAGGCTGGACTACTGCAATGGTCTGTTGCTGGCTGCCAATGAGGGTATCTTGGCTAGATTACAAGTTGTACAAAACACTGCTGCACGACTAGTTTTAAATGCCCCGCCTCGCACTCCCTCAAAACCATTATTGGCCAAATTGCACTGGCTTCCGGTAAGGCAGAGGGTGATGTTTAAGATCTGTTGTGTCATCCATAAATGCCTTATAGGTAAGGGCCCTGGCTACCTCACTGAAAAATTCATCCCTTATGTCCCATCTAGATCCTTGAGATCAGGAGATCAGGAATTGTTATGTGTTCCTAGGGCCATGAAAGCTAGAAAGGGGGGTAGGGCCCTTTCTGTAGCCGGCCCTAAGTTGTGGAACCAACTCCCTAAGGAAATCAGAGTATGCAGGGAACATCTCCCTTTTAGGAAGAAACTCAAAACTTTCCTGTTTAATCTTTAGCTGGTCCAGGGCCTTGAATTAGATCATGACGAGTTGCTGCTCTTTAGTTGCTGCCAAAGGCGCGGAGATACTCCTTCGGGAGTCGATTCGCAGTGCCATAAAAACATGCAAATAAATAAATAAATAAATAAATATATACAAGCGGATCGAGGGATCCGTAAAGTCTCGTAAACAGGGAACAGGGTAGCGGGACAGTCTCAGTACTGGTTGGGCGTAGGGATACCCTGCGCTCAGCTCTCAATCCTCGAGCCGGGGTGTTCCGGGAGGTCGAGCAGCAGCAGCGCCAGCAGGGCTCGGAAGGTGGTCTTAACGAAGAGGGGCCGCGGCAGCGCCAGCAGGCTCCAAAGGTGGTTCAGCGAAGATGGACCGCGGCAGCGCCAGCAGGCTCCAAAGGTGGTTCAGCGAAGATGGACCGCGGCAGTGCCAGCAGGCTCCAAAGATGGTTTCAGCAAAGATGGACCGCGGCAGCGCCAGCAGGCTCCAAAGATGGTTTCAGCGAAGATGGACCGCGGCAGGGCCAGCAGGCTCCAAAGATGGTTTCAGCGAAGATGGACCGCGGCAGCGCCAGCAGGCTCCAAAGATGGTTTCAGGATTCAGGGTAACGAGTTCTTCTCGGGGTCAGCCGGGACAGCGTCAGCAGGGCTCTCAACTCCAGAATACAACTCCCGTCCTGATCCAGGGCTAGCCCAGATATAGGACTGGAGTCCTTTGATGTCCGGACCCTCGCGCCTGGGGGTCAGAGGGGCCGGTATGGTGGTGTCCAGACACCCAGCAGGGGGGTGGAGCCAGCGCCCAGGGAGGCCGGAGGGCGATCGATGCCAGGCGTCCGGGGACGGCTGGAGGGCCATCGAAACTCCCCTCCTCTTGGATCCGTTGAGTGGCCATTCTACCACCTGGGGGGATCTTGGTGCCTCGATGTCGGGGCTTCGCTGGGGCCTTGGCCGGAGTCGGGCCGAGGCCACATGCTCGGCACGTGATGGGCCCAAGATGGAGTCGGGCCTGACATGGTGGTCCGGAGTGGTAGCCGGACCTGCAGCGTTGGGGCGTGCAGGGTTCGCCGTGTTCCGGGGGGAGAGCCGTGGTTTGCTAGGGTGGTTGCTCTCGTCGGGAGTTCGTGTAGAGTAGCGCCAAGGGGGCGACCGTGGATCGATGGAGGGCCGATGTCGTCCTGGGCCCGCCATGCGGGAGGGGTAGGACCACGCCATGAGGCCGGGTCCAACACCATCACATATGCAAACCAACATCTACATATTGAGGGCTGTGTTTTTAAACAACACTGTGTACGTGGATCATTGCTCCACCCCCTCATCCTCCTCCTGTCATCAGGGGCCGGGAAATGAGCCCACGAGGGCTGACCCACGCACTGGCAGTGTTCAGGAAACACAAAAGTAGTGTTTCCATGAACGCTGTTCAGTTAAATAATTAGCAGTTATATCAGCACATTAAGTGGCCCCTCACAGGAGGTAGGGCTGTGCCCTGAAGTCCCTGATAAAGAGCCGGCACTAGGTAAATGCTTCCTATTGGTTGTCCCAAATTACTTTGAAAGACTGCAGTTCCATTTACTCCATAGAGAACAAAGCCCACTGCTTAACTGAAAGCCAACAGTTCTTACCTACATTTCATATAGAACAAAGACTAAAGTTCTACTAACAGCCGATAGATGTCCCCACAATCATTTCATAGAGAGCTTAAGGCACAAATGCTGCAGTTCCGCTGTCAGCCAATAGATGTCCTTGCATACATTCCTTAAGGCACACATGCTGCAGTTCCTCTGACGGCCAATAGATGTCCTTGCGTACATACCATAGGGCACAAATGCTGCAGTTCCACGGACAGCCAATAGATGTCCTCACTTACATTCCATAGGGCACAGATGCTGCAGTTCCACTGACAGCCAATAGATGTCCTTACTTACATTCCATAGGTCACAGATGCTGCAGTTCCACTGACAGCCAATAGATGTCCTCACTTACATTCCATAGGGCACAGATGCTGCAGTTCCACTGACAGCCAATAGATGTCCTCACTTACATTCCATAGGGCACAGATGCTGCAGTTCCACTGACAGCCAATAGATGTCCTTACTTACATTCCATAAGACACACATGCTGCAGTTCCGCTGACAGCCAATAGATGTCCTCACATACATTCCATAGGACACAGATGCTGCAGTTCCACTGACAGCCAATAGATGTCCTCACTTACATTCCATAGGGCACAGATGCTGCAGTTCCACTGACAGCCAATAGATGTCCTCACATACATTCCATAGGGCCCAGATGCTGCAGTTCCACTGACAGCCAATAGATGTCCTCACTTACATTCCATAGGGCACAGATGCTGCAGTTCCACTGACAGCCAATAGATGTCCTTACTTACATTCCATAGGGCACAGATGCTGCAGTTCCTCTGACAGCCAATAGATGTCTCACATACATTCCATAAGGCACACATGCTGCAGTTCCACTGACAGCCAATAGATGTCCTTGAGAACATTCCATAGGACACACATGCTGCAGTTCACTGACAGCCAATAGATGTCCTTACTTACATTCCATAGGACACACATGCTGCAGTTCCGCTGTCAGCCAATAGATGTCCTTGTGTACATTCCATGGGACACACATGCTGCAGTTCACTGACAGCCAATAGATGTCCTTGAGAACATTCCATAGGGCACACATCCTGCAGTTCCCCTGACTGCCAATAGATGTCCTTGTGTGCATTCCATAGGACACACATGCTGCAGTTCCACGGACGGCCAATAGATGTCCTTGAGAACATTCCATAGGGCACACATCCTGCAGTTCCTCTGACTGCCAATAGATGTCCTTGTGTGCATTCCATAGGACACACATGCTGCAGTTCCACGGACGGCCAATAGATGTCCTTGAGAACATTCCATAGGGTACACATGCTGCAGTTCCTCTGACAGCCAATAGATGTCCTCATATACATTCCATAGGGCACACATGCTGCAGTTCCACTGACAGCCAATAGATGTCCTTGTGTACATTCCATAGGACACACATGCTGCAGTTCCGCTGTCAGCCAATAGATGTCCTCACATACATTCCATAGGACACACATGCTGCAGTTCCACGGACGGCCAATAGATGTCCTTGAGAACATTCCATAGGGTACACATGCTGCAGTTCCTCTGACAGCCAATATATGTCCTCACATACATTCCATAGGGCACACATGCTGCAGTTCCACTGACAGCCAATAGATGTCCTTGTGTACATTCCATAGGACACACATGCTGCAGTTCCACGGACGGCCAATAGATGTCCTGGAGAACATTCCATTGGGTATGTACGAAGGTGGCTACCTGACTATGGTTCCCCCAGATTTTTTTGCCTTGTTTTTAGCTGGTTTTTTACTTTGTTGGCCTGGTTCCCTGCTAATCAGTGCCCCAGGTCATCTGCTCTCTCTGTAAAATGGATTCCATGTACCCTAGGTGCATAACTAGATTGGCTTGGGTCACCTTATCAGCCCCTGTACAGAGCACTATAGGTGCCCAGGGCATGGGTGCATCCAAGGCCTACCAGGGGCTGCAGCATATCTTTTGCCACCCCTGGCTGGCTATCTAAAATTGACACAACTGGCTGATCACTCAGCTGGGGCAAGGTGGTGTAATCACCCCTTGCTTAGATATAGTATACCTATATCTAAACCTATATCTGGACACATATAAACCTGTGAGCCACTCCTATGGAAGGCCTCATCAATCCTGGAGGCAGAGTGCTTGGTTTAATGTGAGATGGAGCTCTAGCATGAGCTGAGCCTGTCTGCAGCCGTCGGGAAGAACTCCCTAAGCTGTTTCAGGATAATGCCATACCATATACACTTAAGTACATTATAATCCTCGCGGTTATATAGCAACTTTGGTTTGTCTTTATCAAAACATGTCGTGTAAGGTGTCATACGATTTGGAATACTATCCCCTCGCCAGTCCTGGCGACGGGGATAGCATTCCACCCCTCTAGAGGGAGAAGACATGTTACTTTGCTGAAATGCGGTCAATTTTAAAAGGAGCCTCAGATCCACAAAATGGATAATTCTGCCACAGACACAAGTCTGACCCCCTGTAGCTGACTGAAACTCAGCCAAGGGGGCCTGGACAAAGGGTTTCCTGTCGCAGGAAGGTGTCACACCCCCCCCAGACAGGAGATAGTGGATTGTAGCAGGGAGGTTTGAAAGAAACCAGACACTGCTTGGGGCGCACAAGGCTGCCCCTTGCATAATCCGGCCAAACCGGTTCTGGGGCACTCCAGCCCTCGACCCAGCGCGGCCTGGATCAAAGGAAAGGGGTGTACCCACCCCCTTCCTGGGTCCCACCCATAGGAGGGGACCTAGCAGGTAATCCAGCCCCCTAGATTAGTATAAAACTGGGAGCAGTGCCAATGCACTTCAGATTATCCTGATGAAACATAAGAAATGAAACTCTGGACCGTTCGACATCCTACTCAACGTAGAAGACTGAAGAATCTCCCTTGTGGTCAAGGAGTGACCACCCTGTGCAAACAGGCACCATCCAGCCCTCGACGTCTGCTTTGTTGCAGTTCCCACCGGAACTCGAGCGACAGAGATCGACGAGATCAAGCTTGCCTGCCTTCTAACAGCCCGATCCACAGTCCCTGCAGAGCTGAGACCCGTGGAGGCGACCGGAAGCGTGGGGCACGCCATCTTGAAAAGACCACGAGATGCTGACCGTGCAGCCCACGAGTGACCCTCGAAGCTGTACACCGGGGTTTGAGAAGCCCCAACCCTGAGCCACTCTTGCACCGAAGTTCACCCCTCTACACTCGACGAGTGATGCGTGGGGCCCTTCTGCTACTTTTGGCTCAACGCGTTGGCCCGGTCACTTGCCAGCCGGCTTGTGGCCCCTGTGCCGACAAAACTTGAAATACTACTTGTGATTCTGGTTGCTCCAGATTTACACCAGCTCCCCTGAAAAGGAGCCCCCACTCTTACCCTCCTGGTCCGAGTGAGAAGCAATCTTCCAGTACCGCGTGGATTGCTTTTGCCAAGTGTTGTTTGCTCAAATCTTGAAGCCGACAGCGCCGACGGCGAGAGCCTACGTGGGACAGATCGTGACCCACTCCTGGATGTCGCAGATACCCCAGAGCCCACGTGACAGCGGAGAGAAGCTCCTTGACAACCACCTGATTGCGCCCGACATTGCCTGGTTCCGTCCTGGTTCCACCCTGGTCACTGCTGAGTGACCCAGACTCTGTCCCCTCTGCTTTCAGGTACTTCTCGACTTGGGTCCACCCTTGGATCCCACCGGACACTTCTCTTTCACCTCGCCTGCAGCCTCTTCAGCTTCAAGCACCAAGAACCTGCGTGACGAAATCCGACTCAACTTCGACCCTATGCACCCGCTTCCTGTGGGTAAGGTAACATTGCAACGCCGGTGTTCCCATACTGGTACACACCTCTAGGGTCTGTGTCTAAAGTTTTGTCTTTCTAGGTTCAGCGGAAGTGTCCTTAAACTCTATTTGTGTAACTTTTATGCACCATTGACTAACATTGGTACATGCTTGTGCTTTCAGCGCTGCACCCGAATCGCGCGGGCTTTTAACCGACTTCGGCATTGCTTGTCCCGACTGCTCCCAGCGATTCCCTAGGCCCTAGGCCTAACCACTGATCGAATGGTCTCTCTTATACCATTTTTTTAGTATATGGTCTGAGTGGCCCCTCGCCCTCATCCATAATTGTGCAACTTTGTATATTATACTGTGCTTTTGATTTAACGCTTGTGCCCCATTGTTCATAAAGAATACTGGGGATTATTTTAAGTAATAAATACATATATTTTTATAATATATACTTGTGTGGAGTCCTTTCATTTGATATTACAGGACTGTGATTGGTAAAACAGCTCGCTTAACACGACCTCTTGAGTTAAGCCTTTAAGGCTGCTTAGTCTATGCTACCATTAAGATAGCTTGTCTACAAGGTTGACTTACAACCAGACCCAGACACCATAAGGGGTTATTTGGACTGATACAAGGTGGTTCCAGAATTGGAAACATCATATATCAGGCCAACTTCTCACATTGGTGTGCAGCGGTGCGGATTTGAGCTTGCTGTTGTTTTACCATTGCAATCTTTTTATCAAATTGAAAGATCACATCAAGTACCTTAGGTACATATAAATAAAAAACTTAGCATATTAAGTTCTACTGAACTTAGTAGTTGTAGATTACAGGGATTAGCACACCCTGGCTACAACTCACTAGCAAGGTACAGTAGGTAAACACTTAGTGTAGGTAGGTGCATCACTTACACCACACTAGAGTCATGTCTGGCACAGGTGAAGCTTCAAGCTCTCTACCTGTGACAATTGACCTTACCAAGGCAACTTCCAGCTATGACAAACTTAGCCACAAAGACTTGATTGCCTTGTGCATTTCAAGGGGGCTAAAAAGGGGCAGAAGTCCCACCAGTCCTACCCCGATAGCCGTTCTAGAACAGGATGACTTAGATAAGGTGAATGCAGTTCCCTTAGATTCAGGAGATGGAGTACAACCCCCTGAGAATGAGACCACCCCAGTGGATGAAGGAGAGGAGGACTCAGATGTAGAGGACCCTGAAAGTCAGGATCAGAGGGGTAACCAGGTTATAGTTGCCAGGCTTAGCCATGCCAACTTAAACCTACATGGGAATGGAGAGGGCCAGCACCTCCCCAGATCCCAAAGCATCATTCTCCCAGGCAACAGAAGAGTGAGATCTCCATCAGTGCACTCTCATATTTCTAGTGCCTCGAGAGAATCTCAGAGAGGAATGACTCCCTCTCAGAGGAAAGAGCATGAGGCAAGAATGAGGGCTGTCAAACTCCAGATAGAGAGGGAGGAGGTAGCCCTGGCTCAAGCTAGACTTGCTTTGGCAAGAGAACAGAAAATGTGTGGCTTAGATGCCACTGGTGGCAGCAATATTCCTAGAGAGAAACCCAGGTCCTATGATAGTAGAAACCTGACAAAGATTGTGCCCCCCTACAAGGAAGGGGATGACATCCACAAGTGGATAACTGCTCTTGAGAGAGCCTGCATGGTACAGCAGGTTCCTGAGGAACAGTGGGCAGCAATCTTATGGTACTCCTTTTCAGAGAAAGGGAGAGATAAGCTCCTCACTGTTAGACATGAGGATGCAAACAATTACAAAGTCCTGAAGAGTGTTCTGATAGATGGGTTTGGCTTAACCACTGAACAATACAGGTTAAGGTTCAGAGACACCCAGAAGACACAGACTCAGGACTGGACTGATTTTGTAGATTGTGCTACTAAGGCTCTGGAGGGTTGGCTACATGGCAGCAAAGTACATGACTTTACAGGATTGTATAATTTGATTATGAGGGAGCAGATCCTAAGTTATTGTCAGAACCAGCTCTTACACCAGCACCTGGTGGACTCAGATTTGACCTCTCCCCAAGAATTGGGAAAGAGGGCAGATAAATGGGTCAGAACCAGGATTAGGCCTAAGAATCAGTACAGTAACCAGAAGAAGGAGTCTACCAAGCCTCAAGATAAGGGTGGGGATAAAAGTAAAGAAAAGACTTCCCCAGGGCCCCAAAACTCCAAGAATGGGGGTGGGTCCCAAGACACTTCCTCAACTGAGAAAAAGCCCTATTGCCATATCTGTAAACAGGTTGGGCATTGGAAAACGGACAGCTGTTTTCCAAAGAATGGCAATAAAGAAAACATACCTCCAAATCCAGCTCCAACACCTCCTGTTACTGTCAGCAGTAATCCCCCAGGAAGTGAGAGCACACCCAGGAATCTGGGTGGTTTACTTTTGGAGCCCAGGTGGACCCTGGCCTATCCAGGTCCCCATCCCCAAATGAACTTGTTTATGAGACTGGCATGGGGTTTGCCAACTTCTCTGATTGCCCAAATACCTTGAGCAAATATAGACAAGAACCCATCATCAATGGTTTGAAAGTTGAAGCTTTTAGAGACACAGGGGCTAGCATCACCATGGTGGCTGACTGTATAGTCCCCTCTAAGCACCTTTTACCTGATGCCACATACCAGGTAACAAACATTGATGGCATCCAAACAAATCATCCCATGGCAGTAGTAAGTCTCAGCTGGGGAGGTGTCACTGGCCCAAAGAGAGTGGCAGTGTCACCAAACTTGCCTGTAAACTGCCTACTGGGTAATGATTTAGAAATCTCAGCCTGGGCTGAGGTTGAACAGGAAACCCATTCTAGAATGGTAAATGCCAATGGAAAGGTTAGTGGGGCTGTGATGGCTACAGCCCCAATTCAAGATGTCCTTCCTGAAAAGGTTGGTAGGGCTGAGCAACTCTCTGCCCCATCTTTAGCAAAAGCTCTTCCTGAACAGAATAGCACAGCTGTTATGATAACAGCAGAAACCCAAACTGAGTCTCCTCCTGAAAAGGGTGGTGGGGCTGTGATGGCCACAGCCCAAACTCAAACTGATAGGTGTGTTGTGAAGCCTGAAATGATGGATAACTCCACACAAACTGAGAGCACAGAGGACGAGAAATCTCCCCCTCACCAGACTTTAGGAAAGGATCACCCTCCTCAGGGAACTGATCTTACCCCTGATGAAGGAACTGCCCCAGAGGTGGTTAGTTCTAGCCTGACAGAGCCTCTATGTCAGTGGACCCTTCTCAGGTGGGACCTAGTCTGGAGCAGGTAACCTGCCCCTCTCTACCTTGCCTTAGTCAGCCCAGGGCTGCAGAGGACAAGAAGGACAGTGAGACCCAGAGGGCCCCCTGTCAAATAAAGCACCCCCATCAACAGATTAGGGGCACCAAAACTAGTAGCCCTAGTGAGGTGAAGACTTTAAAAACTCCTGAGGGAGCCCCCTTAAAAACAGTTAGGGACCTCCCACAGATGGATTCTGTTGGGCACAGCCAAACCTGGGACCCAAAGGGTCCAAACCTGAACTGTCCCTCCAGCAAGCCAAACAGAGGGACCCAACCTCCAGCTTTAGGTAGCCAGAGGTTGACCCTGAGAGCACAGTGCAACTCAGTTGAAGAAAGAAAGGCACACATGGTGGAAGATAATTGGAGGAAGCTGAGCCCTAAATTAGTGGGGCCTCACTTCAATACTCCATATCCAAACCAGCCTTTAACTTTGCATAAACACACCCAAGGTAGTGATTCCCTATGGTGGAGACCCTCTAATACCCCAAGGGTGAGGGACTGCTTAGTGGACCATGAGACGGGGGTACCCATGCTAGTGCAGGTACTTCCTTATATGGCCACTCAGGCAATATAGGCTTACCTGGCCAAGGATAGCCTTATCTCCTTTCGTTTGGGGGGGGGGGGGGGTTGTGTAGGAAGGTGGCTACCTGACTATGGTTCCCCCAGATTTTTTTGCCTTGTGTTTAGCTGGTTTTTGACTTAGTTGGCCTGGTTCCCTGCTAATCAGGGCCCCAGGTCATCTGCTCTCCCTGTAAAATGGATTCCATGTACCCTAGGTGCATAACTAGATTGGCTTGGGTCACCTTATCAGCCCCTGTACAGAGCACTATAGGTGCCCAGGGCATAGGTGCATCCAAGGCCTACAAGGGGCTGCAGCATATCTTTTGCCACCCCTGGCTGGCTATCTAAAATTGACACAACTGGCTGATCACTCAGCTGGGGCAAGGTGGTGTAATCACCCCTTGCTTAGATATAGTATACCTATATCTAAACCTATATCTGGACACATATAAACCTGTGAGCCACTCCTATGGAAGGCCTCACCAATCCTGGAGGCAGAGTGCTTGGTTTAATGTGAGATGGAGCTCTAGCATGAGCTGAGCCTGTCTGCAGCCGTCGGGAAGAACTCCCTAAGCTGTTTCAGGATAATGCCATACCATATACTCTTAAGTGCATTATAATCCTCGCGGTTATATAGCAACTTTGGTTTGGCTTTATCAAAACATGTCGTGTAAGGTGTCATACGATTTGGAATACTATCCCCTCACCAGTCCTGGCGACGGGGATAGCATTCCACCCCTCTAGAGGGAGAAGACATGTTACTTTTCTGAAATGCGGTTAATTTTAAAAGGAGCCTCAGATCCACAAAATGGCTGCTTCTGCCACAGACACAAGTCTGACCCCCTGTAGCTGACTAAAACTCAGCCAAGGGGGCCTGGACAAAGGGTTTCCTGTCGCAGGGAGGTGTCACACACCCCCAGACAGGAGATAGTGGATTGTAGCAGGGAGGTTTGAAAGAAACCAGACACTGCTTGGGGCGCACAAGGCTGCCCCTTGCATAATCCGGCCAAACCGGTTCTGGGGCACTCCAGCCCTCGACCCAGCGCGGCCTGGATCAAAGGAAAGGGGTGTACCCACCCCCTTCCTGGGTCCCACCCATAGGAGGGGGACCTAGCAGGTAATCCAGCCCCCTAGATTGGTATAAGACTGGGAGCAGTGCCAATGCACTTCAGATTATCCTGATGAAACATAAGAAACGAAACTCTGGACCCTTCGACATCCTACTCAACGTAGAAGACTGAAGAATCTCCCTTGTGGTCAAGGAGTGACCACCCTGTGCAAACAGGCACCATCCAGCCCTCGACGTCTGCTTTGTTGCAGTTCCCGCCGGAACTCGAGCGACAGAGATCAACGAGATCAAGCTTGCCTGCCTTCTAACAGCCCGATCCACAGTCCCTGCAGAGCTGAGACCCGTGGAGGCGACCGGAAGCGTGGGGCACGCCATCTTGAAAAGACCACGAGACGCTGACCGTGCAGCCCACGAGTGACCCTCGAAGCTGTACACCGGGGTTTGAGAAGCCCCAACCCTGAGCCACTCTTGCATCGAAGTTCACCCCTCTACACTCATCGAGTGCTGCGTGGGGCCCTTCTGCTACTTTTGGCTCAACGCGTTGGCCCGGTCACTTGCCAGCCGGCTTGTGGCCCCTGTGCCGACGAAACTTGAAATACGACTTGTGATTCTGGTTGCTCCAGATTTACACCAGCTCTCCTGAAAAGGAGCCCCCACTCTGACCCTCCTGGTCGGAGTGAGAAGCAATCTTCCAGTACCGCGTGGATTGCTTTTGCCAAGTGTTGTTTGCTCCAATCTTGAAGTCGACAGCGCCGACGGCGAGAGCCTACGTGGGACAGGTCGTGACCCGCTCCTGGACGTCGCAGATGCCCCAGAGCCCACGTGACAGCAGAGAGAAGCTCCTCGACAACCACCTGATTGCGCCCGACATTGCCTGGTTCCGTCCTGGTTCCACCCTGGTCACTGCTGAGTGACCCAGACTCTGTCCCCTCTGCTTTCAGGTACTTCTCGACTTGGGTCCACCCTTGGATCCCACCGGACACTTCTCTTTCACCTCGCCTGCAGTCTCTTCAGCTTCAAGCACCAAGAACCTGCGTGACGAAACCCGACTCAACTTCGACCCTATGCACCCGCTTCCTGTGGGTGAGGTAACATTGCAACGCCGGTGTTCCCACACTGGTACACACCTCTAGGGTCTGTGTCTAAAGTTTTGTCTTTCTAGGTTCAGCGGAAGTGTCCTTAAACTCTATTTGTGTAACTTTTACGCACCATTGACTAACATTGGTGCATGCGTGCGCTTTCAGCGCTGCACCCGAATCCCGCGGGCTTTTCCCGACTTCAGCATTGCTTGTCCCGACTGCTCCCAGCGATTCCCTAGGCCCTAGGCCTAACCACTGATCGATTGGTATCTCTTATACCATTTTTTTAGTATATGGTCTGAGTGGCCCCTCGCCCTCATCCATAATTGTGCAACTTTGTATGTTATAATGTGCTTTGATTTAACGCTTGTGCCCCTTTGTTCATAAAGAATACTGGGGATTATTTTAAGTAATAAATACATATATTTTTATAATATATACTTGTGTGGTGTCCTTTCATTTGATATTACAGGACTGTGATTGGTAAAACAGCTCGCTTAACACGACCTCTTGAGTTAAGCCTTTAAGGCTGCTTAGTCCATGCTACCATTAAGATAGCTTGTCTACAAGGTTGACTTACAACCAGACACCATAAGGGATTGTTTGGACTGATACAAGGTGGTTCCAGAATTGGAAACATCATATATCAGGCCAACTTCTCACAGGGTACACATGCTGCAGTTCCTCTGACAGCCAATAGATGTCCTCACATACATTCCATAGGACACAAATGCTGCACTTCCACTGACAGCCAATAGATGTCCTTGTGTACATTCCATAGGACACACACCCTGCAGTTCCTCTGACAGCCAATAGATGTCCTTGTGTACATTCCATAGGGCACAAATGCTGCAGTTCCGCTGACAGCCAATAGATGTCCTCACATACATTCCATAGGACACACATGCTGCAGTTCCACTGACAGCCAATAGATGTCCTTGTGTACATTCCATAAGGCACACGTGCTGCAGTTCCTCTGACAGCCAATAGATGTCCTCACTTACATTCCATAGGGCACAGATGCTGCAGTTCCACTGACAGCCAATAGATGTCCTCACTTACATTCCATAGGTCACAGATGCTGCAGTTCCACTGACAGCCAATAGATGTCCTCACCTACATTCCATAGGGCACACATGCTGCAGTTCCAATGACAGCCAATAGATTTCCTCACATACATTCCATAGGACACACATGCTGCAGTTCCACTGACAGCCAATAGATGTCTCACTTACATTCCATAGGGCACAGATGCTGCAGTTCCACTGACAGCCAATAGATGTCCTCACTTACATTCCATAGGGCACAGATGCTGCAGTTCCACTGACAGCCAATAGATGTCCTCACTTACATTCCATAGGGCACAGATGCTGCAGTTCCACTGACAGCCAATAGATGTCCTCACTTACATTCCATAGGGCACAGATGCTGCAGTTCCATTGACAGCCAATAGATGTCTCACATACATTCCATAGGGCACACATGCTCCAGTTCCTCTGACAGCCAATAAATGTCCTTATGTACATTCCATAGGGCACAAATGCTGCCGTTCCTCTGACAGCCAATAGATGTCTCTCATACATTCCATAGGGCACAAATGCGGCAGTTCCACTGACAGCCAATAGATGTCCTCACTTACATTCAATAGGACACACATGCTGCAGTTCCACTGACAGCCAATAGATGTCCTTGTGTACATTCCATAGGGCACAAATGCTGCAGTTCCACTGACAGCCAATAGATGTCCTCACATACATTCCATAGGGCACACATGCTCCAGTTCCTCTGACAGCCAATACATGTCCTTATGTACATTCCATAGGGCACAAATGCTGCCGTTCCTCTGACAGCCAATAGACGTCTCACATACATTCCATAGGACACACATGCTGCAGTTCCACTGACAGCCAATAGATGTCCTCACTTACTTTCAATAGGGCACAGATGCTGCAGTTCCACTGACAGCCAATAGATGTCCTCACTTACATTCCATAGGGCACAGATGCTGCAGTTCCACTGACAGCCAATAGATGTCCTCACTTACATTCCATAGGACACACATGCTGCAGTTCCACTGACAGCCAATAGATGTCCTTGTGTACATTCCATAGGGCACACATGCTCCAGTTCCTCTGACAGCCAATAAATGTCCTTATGTACATTCCATAGGGCACAAATGCTGCCGTTCCTCTGACAGCCAATAGATGTCTCACATACATTCCATAAGGCACACATGCTGCAGTTCCACTGACAGCCAATAGATGTCCTTGTGTACATTTCATAGGGCACAAATGCAGCAGTTCCGCTGACGGCCAATAGATGTCCTTGACAACATGACATAAGGCACAAATGCAAAACATACAAGATGATGGACGGAATGTTGCACAATAGCAAAACATTCACCCCCAGTCACAGAGCTGGGTTTAATCCATCGTTATTGTGCTCACCAAGCCACCCCAGTTCAGAAATGGCCATATGCAAATCAGTCTTGACCCTGTGCCTCATGGGAGCAGTCCAGACCGAACTGCCAAGCCATGTCTTCCCTGGACCGTAATCAAGCATCCTAGGACCGGGTTCTGGCTATCGGCCGTTTTCAGCCAGGATAGCTTGACTCCAGTGGCTTAGTGAGCATGGGACCCACGTCTGGGCATACCCTTCCCACATAGGGTGATCAGCAAAACACACAAATTCTGCAGTTCTGCTGACGGCTAATAGATGTCCTTGAGCACATTCCATAAGGCGCACATGCTGCAGTTCCTCTGACTGCCAATAGATGTCCTTGAGAACATTCCATAGGGTACACATGCTGCAGTTCCTCTGACTGCCAATAGATGTCCTCACATACATTCCATAAGCCACACATACTGAAGTTCCACTGACGGCCAATAGATGTCCTCACATACATTCCATAGGGTGCATATGCTGCAGTTCTGCTGACAGCTAATAGACGTCCTCACATACATTCCATAGGGCACAAATGCTGCAGTTCTGCTGACGGCCAATAGATGTCCTCACATACAAACAGCTAACAGCACACACATCATCACAGACTCTGCATGCAGAACAAAGGCTGCAGTGACACTAAGAGCCAGCAGAGGTCCTCATAGACATCCCAATGAGACAGAAGACAGCATTCACACTGACAGTAAACAGATGTTTGTGTATAAACAATAAACAAATATTTTACTTTAGGTTAATAGTGTACTAATAGCTCATATGTCACATAGTCATGAAGCTTGGCATTCAGGAAAACATTAATGACCATGAGAATTGACATTTCTATTCACGCTTTACATCAAAGACCACAGTTGAGGTTTTTCAAAATAATTTTGAAAATACTATAAAAATAATTTTAGAGGAGAGAGCAGAAATTGCAGCAGGAGTCTCTACGAGAGCCATCTATCTCAAGGTCGCATTTGTTACTTGCTGTCTGGTTCTTGAGAGCATTGAGAAAACCGAGGTGGAGAATGGCCTTGCCTACAGACAGGCAGCAATTTAGAAAAATACAGGTGCCTATTTATCAATGTGTTGAGTCGCCCTTGCGCTACGCGGGGTGGGCGCAATAACGACGCCACACTAAAGTAAGCCACGCGAGGCCACTTGCGTGGCCCTGCATGGCTTGATAAATCTTGAGAAATTGTGCCGCCGTTGCAACACTTTTTGTGACACAGCGGCAGCGCAAACAATGTGCCATATTGCGGCCCATTTGCCAGGTGACGCCTCTAGGGAGATGCGTCACGTTGCAAAGCCCTGCATCACAGTATACCTGCGTCAGGTATAATGTATGCAGGGTGGGCGTTCCCACACAGGAAAGCCTCGTAGTAGTGACGCAGTGAAATCTACAGATTGCACACATGCTGCAGTTCCTTTGACTGCCAATAGAGGTCCTCACATACATTCCATAGGCCACAAGCTGCTGTTCTACAAGATTTCACTGCACCACCTCTAGGATGCCACTGTGTCAAAAGCGTATGCCTGCTTGAAGCAGGCACAAGGAGTGACGCAGTGTATTAGGTATGAGCCTGGTAGACCTGGAAATGCGCCAACAACCTACACCTCCCCAGGTAAGGCATAACGAGGAGAAATATGTTTATTTCTCTTAGTTTTTTCCCTCTTTTTATGAGCATTCAGCAGCGCACATAGAAAGAGGAAAATGCCTCAGATTATTTTATTTGTACTGTAGTGTAGTTCCTATTATCCCAATAGGCTCTGCGCATTGGAATAATATCTTCAATAGTATAGACGTAGGACAGAGGTTAACTAGGTCTTCTACTGAAGATATTAGACTTAAGTTTTGTGTGCCAGCTAGCTCAGAGTTCACTAGAAACTTTCTCGAATAGGCGAGGAGGAGTTTAACCTCCCTGGATAGACAAGAAGGGATTTAGTTTCTGACAACCATAGAACATGACAACTTTGCTCTCCCTAATCAAGAGTATATCTCTAGAGTCGTGTGAAAACAAAAGACAGCTATTTCACTCAGTCAATACGTGCATACTTTGTTTCACCAGATTGTAGAGAAAAGAAGAGACGGGCGTGTTCAATAAAAGGTGTTATTTATTGATCAGTCTCTTTTCTCATACAAGAGAAATGAATCGCTACAATTGCAATACTTATAGTTAAGTAAAGTGCATACAGTAAAAGCAGGATTATAAAATAATACTGTAAAAGCATTGATATGGTTTCTTAGCCATATGATACTTTAAAATGGATAAAAGATATACATACATATATACATTGACTAATCGTACTCAACTGGTGCTTCTAACTACGCCTACCCCGGTGTACCTGACCTAAGCCTAATACATGGGAGGGAGTAAGTAAGTAGCAATTTAAGTTAAGTTTATTTTGCCAAGAATCTGACTCAAGAATTCTCTGTAAGGGGTTAGTCAGTTCAGTACCTGGGATTTAGAAGGCAGGAGGGCTGGTATCTCTTTCTCAGGACTCGGTATCCCAGTTACCCGCGAGGGCAAGCTGGAAACACTGGAGGCTGGATTCCTCGGCAAGAGGAAAGGCAGCGTCTTCCTCAGCGCGTCAAAAAGGGAGGGGCAGCGTCCGTGGGCTCTCCGCATCAGCTGGGCTCTCCGGCAAGTATCGCTGCTCCAAGCTCATCACCACCGTGTCTCTGCTTAGGGCAGCGTCGGTATATTTATACCTGAAAGGTGCCGGGTTTGACGTAAGGATGGACATAAGACGTCAATAAGGATGTCATTAAGAACGGGTCGTTCTTACATTCTTTACAGGAGTTCTCGAACGAAATCAAAACAATAGCAGCGGGGATTTCCCAGGTTTGCTGGAGGCTTGGTTTGTTTAGAGAACTCGGTGGGCTTTAGGGGGCTGGAGGAATAGTGCTTGCTCAATGTGACAGCATGCGCTATGACTTAATCTGAAAACGGGTTTCTGCGCCGTTGTATGGATATTAGTGAATTATAACCGGACAAGGGTCAGGAATAGGAGTATCGATACAGGTCCCTAGATAAACATACTACACCCACTCCACGCATTTATGTCCATATTTACTAACCTAAGCAATAGTAAACATAACTAATAGTGCATGTGTATACCGAACCACCCCAAAATACATTTTTTTTTTTTTGCATTTGAAAAAATGGTATTGCGAAATACACGAAAATGAGTATAGTTACTGTATGCGTTCAAGCAGTGTAATCATTCAAAAAAAGGATGCACATTTTATATCAGCATGAATGATCTGCGAAAATAACACATGAAATGGCTCTTAATACAGAAGAAAAAGTGCGAGACCATTTCATCACATATAAATACAGTTACTTGTAAATAAGCTAGAGGTTGAGGTAATGTATTGTCTCTAGAGTTCCTAAAAATAGAAGCTCTGTTCTCTAAGAATAGTTCTACTTTAAGCAGAAGATAAGTGCCAAAAAGGTAAATATTTTGGATTTAGGAAAGAAAGTTTTCGTTTTTCAGGAGAAGAAGAAAAAATAGTTCTCAGTGGCTTTGTTTTTCAAAGCTGAAGGCTAAATTCAGAGTTCAGGGAACGCTGTGTGTTCGTTTGCATAAAGTTATTCTCTCTGTTCGGGTGAAAACATCATTTCAGACAGACTCTCGAAAAAACAGTCTACTGCCTCAGGTGAAAGTTCGACCAAGTTGGAAAAGTCGCTACCATGCAGTCATGCGCATGTTCGCTTTCAGTGATGTTTCGATCAGCATTGCTTACAGAAGGTCGTACCTGGTTGATGCTGCTTTCATCTTGTACTTCACTACCCTTCAATCGTAGTGGTGAAGTCTCCACGAATGCCGTCATCAGGATAGGTAGCCGCTGGGGACAGCACAATGCATGAGCCTTTACTGGACTCAACAAAGTATCTGCATCCAATGGTACTTCTGATTGTAGTGTAAGACAGGTGTCCAACACGCATTCTTCGCTGCATAGCATGCATCTCAATACAGGTAAAACTCAATTCTGCCATATGGGTCTGAACGAAAGAAACCAGGTCATATTCAGATCTCTTAGCCGGGCTAATCCAAGGACTTTAGTTATGCGGTCCTGGTAGCGTATAGCTAGGATCGTTTCTTCCATTGTTGCTGGAGTCTTGTCTGTGACATGGCTTGCCATAACGAAGCAGGAGTAGCAAAAATAAAATGCCTGCTACGAGTCCCAACAGGAGTGGAAGTCCGCCAAAGATGGAATGGACGAAATTAGGAAAAATACCCAGGACTGCTTTGAATGGTGTTAACAGTCCCGAAAAACGGTCTTAAATACACTCGCGATACCATTTGTATCAGAAATATTTAAGATTTGGCGTAGCATTTCTGCGAAGTGTAGGGGGCAATTTGTTGATAACAATGCATGTATCTCTCCCGTTGTCCTTGCAATTTGGAGATCATACGTTTCTTTTGATGATGTCAAGTGAACTGGCGTCTGTAGGAGCACAGTCTTCATTCTGCTTAAAGTATCAATTCGAATAGAAGAGATATTCAAACTGGGCCAAATTTTTCCCTCCCTGTCTGGAGTGTCATTCGGAAACAATACTCTCTCACAACAAGTGACCATGGAGCTCACGCTTATTAGATAAGATTTCCCTGGCAGCAAGCCACAACATCTGTGATCCACAATTAGAATGTAACTCCCGTTAGAAAGTCTTCTAAAGAGTGTTTCTATTTGCGTTGCAGGTGTGCCGAGCTGGTGACATGAAAGGTCATTTGAAGTCCCCTCACAGGCCCCATGTAAACTTATACCCTGACACAGAAGTATACCACTTAGTGATTTTTCACAATTATTACCACTAAGAAATACACTCTGTCCTTTATTACTGTAACATGTGTGTGTATAAGGTAAGTTCCATGTTGACTTAATGTATCCTTTACCCAACCTTTCATACTGGCCTGCCTGTATATATTTTTGGCAGTATCAAAACTGGAAAGTTGTTATTGGAATAGTCATGATTCCGTGTATTATCCATTCAATGACAGGTCGTTCTGACATTGTCAATGGTAATCTCTCAAGTTTTTCAATGCTCAGAATTGTATAATCTGCACCCTTTTTTGCCAAGCTGATTTGTGTATCAGTAAGGTTAAAGATACTGAATAATGACGTTGTGTTGATTAAATGCCAAGGCACGTAGCCTGAAAGCAGATTTTGTAACGTCCAGCCAAGCTGTACAATAGAACGTAATTGGGACTGACCGTGTTGCAACATCAGTAAGTCTTGCTCTATTATATCGATTGCAGATGATACAATACTGTCCAGTGAATATATTCTGGAAGACAGAGTCATTAACCCATTGTCCACAACAGAAAGTGATTTTTCCAAATTAACACAGTCAATTTCCCGTATTTTCTCTGCTGTCTCAATTTGAGTTTCTTTCCAAGCTTCGTTGTAAGCTGCATATATAGAGGCCGCTATGAAACGTTTTTCACGCTGTTTGCGTGGTCCCATAATGAAATCACGCAAGTCAGCACCTTCTTTAAGTAAAGTCAAGTGTTGCTTAATTTCTACCAGTGTGGATGTATGTAGCCATTCGAGGCAGAGTTTCCCTACACTGTAAGTAGTTACAATCCCTGGATGTTGTCTCTGGGAGTATCTAGGGTCTGGCCTGGTCAATGTGAACCCCTGTATTTTGTTCAGGAATCTATCTTGACAGTTATTTGTGTCTGTGGGCCAGATCAACCATTTTTTCCAATCAGGATGTGTTCTGTTTTGGTTCAAAATATGGGATACGTCTATTTCAACATCTGTAGTGCTATTACTGTCATGTGTTGGTTTTGGAATAGACGGTTTGTTTAAGTCTTTAATTTTGGCTAGGCCAAGACTGTTGAATTGTATCATTCAAAAATATAATTTGTTCTGGGATCATGCAGGCTCTAAATAATGATTCTATACCTTGCACTTGCCAATCTTTTGTACCCCAGATCGTTTTCGTTTCAATATTATTGTTCCAGAAATCAAAACAGAATGTTTTCATTTTTTCAAAAAATGTCTCTGAATAGATTAATTTTGTGTTTGTAAGCATGGTTTTCATTCCTGTCTTATTTAACAATTTGAAATAAAATGTTTCTGCATCACTTGTGTTAAACCCTGAGAAGTAAGAGAATTTTTCATAAAATGTTTTTGAACTGCCTTTTGGTGGAGATGCACAATGTTCCCATTGGTTATAATTTAAAACATTTCTAGGTTGAGCAGATTTATGCAGATAATGGTGACCACAGTGGTTGTAACAATACATCTGGTCATAATTAGATGAACCTTGCAAATAATCATGTTCTGTAAATTTAGCTGACATCACTAGATCTGACATCATATCATTAATACTTTCAAAGTCCCAATCATCAGCGAATGTGCTTGGTTTTACAAAGTCACTTAATGAAATCTTGAATTGATGAGGATACTTCAGGAGCTCGACTGGGCCATAGATTTCGTAATCAGTTTTGTCCCATGCTACCCCACCGGGTATGGACAAGGTACCACGTGGCTGCGCTGATCGCTGCCGCGCTCGTGCATATTTTAAAAATCCCTGTTTTGCTATTTGCTTTTGTCTACTTTGTGGCTTTTACCCTGTTTTTACTGGAGTCCACTTACCGCATATAATTCTGTTGCCTCACCGCCATTTGGGCGGGTCCGGTTCCCGGGGCTGGTGTTCTGTGGGCGCCATCTTGAATCAGGATTAGGGTCTTACATCGGCGAGCGCCATTTTGAGCGTTGTAGCGCTCTGGAAACATCGCGGGACGCCTACTTAAGGCGGTCTCACTCTCATCGGTAGCCTGGACAAGGTACCACGTGGCTGCGCTGATCGCTGCCACGCTCGTGCATATTTTAAAAATCCCTGTTTTGCTATTTGCTTTTGTCTACTTTGTGGCTTTTACCCTGTTTTTACTGGAGTCCACTTACCGCATATAATTCTGTTGCCTCACCGCCATTTGGGCGGGTCCGGTTCCCGGGGCTGGTGTTCTGTGGGCGCCATCTTGGATCAGGATTAGGGTCTTACATCGGCGAGCGCCATTTTGAGCGTTGTAGCGCTCTGGAAACATCGCGGGACGCCTACTTAAGGCGGTCTCGCTCTCATCGGTAGCCTGGCCAAGGTACCACGTGGCTGCGCTGATTGCTGCCGCGCTCGTGCATATTTTAAAAATCCCTGTTTTGCTATTTGCTTTTGTCTACTTTGTGGCTTTTACCCTGTTTTTACTGGAGTCCACTTACCGCATATAATTCTGTTGCCTCACCGCCATTTGGGCGGGTCCGGTTCCCGGGGCTGGTGTTCTGTGGGCGCCATCTTGAATCAGGATTAGGGTCTTACATCGGCGAGCGCCATTTTGAGCGTTGTAGCGCTCTGGAAACATCGCGGGACGCCTCCTTAAAGTCGCTCACCCCGCGCAGCGGGAACGCGCAGCAGGGACGCCGTTGCGTTGCCGGAGTCGTGCCAGAGTCCTGCCCGTCTGCGCCCGTCAGCGACGAGGAAGCGCGAGGGGCAGCAGGGCTCGGGCCACATAGCTCGACCACCAGCATGCAGGCACTACCGTTACTCAGGTATTCTCGAGTCGAGCTGCTGTCTATTGGTGACAGAATAGATGTCTGTCGATTCAGAAAAGGGGGTGGTGATGAACAGAGTGTCTGAATTAAGCAGACCACTCTTACCCAGTCCAAAGATCAGGGCTTGATCCATCACCGTTATTTAGCTCACTGCCCCATCCCAGCTCAGAACCTAGCTATATGCAAATTAGTCTGTCCCTGGCCCAGTGCATCATGGGAACAGGGCAGACCAAACTACCAAGCCAATTCTTCACCAGAAAGGAGACAAGCTTCCGGGGACCGGTTTCTGGCATTTCAGCCATCGTCGGCCCGGCTTGCTTGAATCCTGATGGAGCAGTGAGCAAGGGACTCATGTCTGAGTATACCCTGCCACACCTATAGTGGCCAAAAACGATTCAGAAAAGGGGGTGGTGATGAACAGAGTGTCTGAATTAAGCAGACCACTCTTACCCAGTCCAAAGATCAGGGCTTGATCCATCACCGTTATTTAGCTCACTGCCCCATCCCAGCTCAGAACCTGGCTATATGCAAATTAGTCTGTCCCTGGCTGTTGGAAATGGGATCCCTAGCTGGCCAGGGCTTTCGCCAAAGTCAGTCAGAGACCACCACACCCAAGTCAGGGCAAGGGAGTTACACGCCAAGATAACCCCTACTCACCCTCTAGGTAACGTGGCGCGAGCAGCAAGGCTAAACTTGGAGGCGATGTAGGCTAAGTATTTGCGCACGCACCCCAGCAACAACAACCAAAGGCCCACCACAAAGGAAACTCCACACAAGGTTATATAAAAATAGCCTTTGTATTACACCAAAACACATTAGATAAAACACACTTTACAATGTGCCAGAGGCACGGGCAGAATTTACAAGGGATTATTTACAAGACAGGGCCACCTGGACCACTGTCAGGAATCAGCACTTTTAGAAGTAACAATACAATACTTGTAGGCCTAGAACTTAGAACTTAGAACAAAGGAATGGCTCCGAGCCCCTCTGGGCTCACAGAACGATGGGGCCGGGTCTGAGCCTCGCGGCTCCAGGAACAAAGACCGGGCCCCTCGAGTCTCTCTAGACTCGGGAACACAAGGGCAGGCAGGATGGAGTCCCTCACGGGGGACTCAGGGACCCAGAAACAACTGGGTCAGAGACGCGAGCCGGGGCACGCCCACACTCACCAGGCACTTCGGGAGGCGGCGTCTCCTCGCGGCGTCGGCTCCTCTCGGCGGGGCTTCCCTTCTCTCCTGGGCTGCGGCGGCAACATCTCCGGTCTCCCTCCTGACCCGGGAGAGCGGCACAGCAACAAGGGCTTCCCCCAGGCAGGGGGAAGCAGAAACAACTTCTTCCCGGCCCCGCCCACAACCAGGCGGCGGGCCGGACATCTCCTTCCTGCCCAGACGAGCCCCGGACAGCGGGGGCGGGACTTCAGAGTCCTCGGGCTGGCAGCCAATCATGGCGCGGCCCGGGGACAGCATCATCAGGAGGCTCGGCCGGCTGGACCAATCCCAGCGCGGCCGGGTGGGGATACCGGCGGCTATCTTTCTCCGGGGTCTGGGGCCGCGGCGGTGATCACGGGGCCATGCCGGGTGGGCACCGGCTTTGTGGCAATAATGAAAAGGAAGCGCTCCTAGCGCTAGGGGGCATAAAGCGGCCGATCAAGGCAGAAATGAGCAGGATGGCACCCGCGCCGCTCGTCCACAACACGGGGTGACAAATGCCGGGTGGGCACCGGCTGTATGCACATAAAGCGCTCCCAGGCGCTCTAAAGAAGAGATAAAGCGCTCCCAGCGCTTAGTGGGCAAAAGAAAGCAAAATAGGCTCCAGCAAAAGGTCCATCTGGGGTCCATCAGCAAGCCAGGGGCTGGGCAGGGCCCAGGGGGGGGCAAGCCTTCCCCTGGGCCCAAGCAGCAGCATGCCCCTGGTAGATCCAAGTCAAAAACAAGAACATTTTCATGGGGTCACAGCCCCTCTTTTATACACCTTTTCCCTTTGTCTTTAGGTGCAGGGTGGGGGCAGAACCAGTCGCAGCTGGTTCTGGAGCACTCTTGATGGCCCAACCACCCATTCTATTCACTGGCAGGGCTTGGGTCATCAGTCACACCACAGGGGGGCGGAGCCAGCATTGTGTGGGGAAAACCCAGCCCATCCAGGACACAGGTACACTCCTCCCACACATCACTCATGCTAATCTCCCACTCACCACCGGGGCAGACCCACACAGACTTCCTGGAGCCTGGCATCCCAGCCAGCTCCAGCCAATCACGCTCCAGCACCCTCACTGCACACATACATCAATGTCCAGAAGTAGCACTTCCCTTCTAGACACATACATGCCGCATATACCATCTCGCAGCATTCACTCCCCCGAGTTCACACATACCAAACTTGACCATGCACACCTCACGCATCAGGAACTACCAGGGACACAGACATTCCCCATGCATTCCTATGGGAGGGCAGGCCAATCTCACACACGCACTCAGGGAGAGCACGCACTTTACACTGCGCCACAGTGTCAAAGTGCGCAAAGACCAGGAATCACTATAATTCAAAGCAAAAAGTTCAGGGGTGAACCTGCCACAAGGCCCAAGTCCAACACTGGCCCAGTGCATCATGGGAACAGGGCAGACCAAACTACCAAGCCAATTCTTCACCAGAAAGGAGACAAGCTTCCGGGGACCGGTTTCTGGCATTTCAGCCGTCGTCGGCCCGGCTTGCTTGAATCCTGATGGAGCAGTGAGCAAGGGACTCATGTCTGAGTATACCCTGCCACACCTACAGTGGCCAAAAACGATTCAGAAAAGGGGGTGGTGATGAACAGAGTGTCTGAATTAAGCAGACCACTCTTACCCAGTCCAAAGATCAGGGCTTGATCCATCACCATTATTTAGCTCACTGCCCCATCCCAGCTCAGAACCTGGCTATATGCAAATTAGTCTGTCCCTGGCCCAGTGCATCATGGGAACAGGGCAGACCAAACTACCAAGCCAATTCTTCACCAGAAAGGAGACAAGCTTCCGGGGACCGGTTTCTGGCATTTCAGCCGTCGTCGGCCCGGCTTGCTTGAATCCTGATGGAGCAGTGAGCAAGGGACTCATGTCTGAGTATACCCTGCCACACCTATAGTGGCCAAAAACGATTCAGAAAAGGGGGTGGTGTTGAACAGAGTGTCTGAATTAAGCAGACCACTCTTACCCAGTCCAAAGATCAGGGCTTGATCCATCACCGTTATTTAGCTCACTGCCCCATCCCAGCTCAGAACCTGGCTATATGCAAATTAGTCTGTCCCTGGCCCAGTGCATCATGGGAACAGGGCAGACCAAACTACCAAGCCAATTCTTCACCAGAAAGGAGACAAGCTTCCGGAGACCGGTTTCTGCCATTTCAGCCGTCGTCGGCCCGGCTTGCTTGAATCCTGATGGAGCAGTGAGCAAGGGACTCATGTCTGAGTATACCCTGCCACACCTATAGTGGCCAAAAACGATTCAGAAAAGGGGGTGGTGTTGAACAGAGTGTCTGAATTAAGCAGACCACTCTTACCCAGTCCAAAGATCAGGGCTTGATCCATCACCGTTATTTAGCTCACTGCCCCATCCCAGCTCAGAACCTGGCTATATGCAAATTAGTCTGTCCCTGGCCCAGTGCATCATGGGAACAGGGCAGACCAAACTACCAAGCCAATTCTTCACCAGAAAGGAGACAAGCTTCCGGGGACCGGTTTCTGGCATTTCAGCCGTCGTCGGCCCGGCTTGCTTGAATCCTGATGGAGCAGTGAGCAAGGGACTCATGTCTGAGTATACCCTGCCACACCTATAGTGGCCAAAAACGATTCAGAAAAGGGGGTGGTGATAAACAGAGTGTCTGAATTAAGCAGACCACTCTTACCAAGTCCAAAGATCAGGGCTTGATCCATCACCGTTATTTAGCTCACTGCCCCATCCCAGCTCAGAACCTGGCTATATGCAAATTAGTCTGTCCCTGGCCCAGTGCATCATGGGAACAGGGCAGACCAAACTACCAAGCCAATTCTTCACCAGAAAGGAGACAAGCTTCCGGGGACCGGTTTCTGGTATTTCAGCCGTCGTCGGCCCGGCTTGCTTGAATCCTGATGGAGCAGTGAGCAAGGGACTCATGTCTGAGTATACCCTGCCACACCTATAGTGGCCAAAAACGATTCAGAAAAGGGGGTGGTGATGAACAGAGTGTCTGAATTAAGCAGACCACTCTTACCCAGTCCAAAGATCAGGGCTTGATCCATCACCGTTATTTAGCTCACTGCCCCATCCCAGCTCAGAACCTGGCTATATGCAAATTAGTCTGTCCCTGGCCCAGTGCATCATGGGAACAGGGCAGACCAAACTACCAAGCCAATTCTTCACCAGAAAGGAGACAAGCTTCCGGGGACCGGTTTCTGGCATTTCAGCCGTCGTCGGCCCGGCTTGCTTGAATCCTGATGGAGCAGTGAGCAAGGGACTCATGTCTGAGTATACCCTGCCACACCTATAGTGGCCAAAAACGATTCAGAAAAGGGGGTGGTGTTGAACAGAGTGTCTGAATTAAGCAGACCACTCTTACCCAGTCCAAAGATCAGGGCTTGATCCATCACCGTTATTTAGCTCACTGCCCCATCCCAGCTCAGAACCTGGCTATATGCAAATTAGTCTGTCCCTGGCCCAGTGCATCATGGGAACAGGGCAGACCAAACTACCAAGCCAATTCTTCACCAGAAAGGAGACAAGCTTCCGGGGACCGGTTTCTGGCATTTCAGCCGTCGTCGGCCCGGCTTGCTTGAATCCTGATGGAGCAGTGAGCAAGGGACTCATGTCTGAGTATACCCTGCCACACCTATAGTGGCCAAAAAAGATTCAGAAAAGGGGGTGGTGATGAACAGAGTGTCTGAATTAAGCAGACCACTCTTACCCAGTCCAAAGATCAGGGCTTGATCCATCACCGTTATTTAGCTCACTGCCCCATCCCAGCTCAGAACCTGGCTATATGCAAATTAGTCTGTCCCTGGCCCAGTGCATCATGGGAACAGGGCAGACCAAACTACCAAGCCAATTCTTCACCAGAAAGGAGACAAGCTTCCGGGGACCGGTTTCTGGCATTTCAGCCGTCGTCGGCCCGGCTTGCTTGAATCCTGATGGAGCAGTGAGCAAGGGACTCATGTCTGAGTATACCCTGCCACACCTATAGTGGCCAAAAACGATTCAGAAAAGGGGGTGGTGATGAACAGAGTGTCTGAATTAAGCAGACCACTCTTACCCAGTCCAAAGATCAGGGCTTGATCCATCACCGTTATTTAGCTCACTGCCCCATCCCAGCTCAGAACCTGGCTATATGCAAATTAGTTTGTCCCTGGCCCAGTGCATCATGGGAACAGGGCAGACCAAACTACCAAGCCAATTCTTCACCAGAAAGGAGACAAGCTTCCGGGGACCGGTTTCTGGCATTTCAGCCGTCGTCGGCCCGGCTTGCTTGAATCCTGATGGAGCAGTGAGCAAGGGACTCATGTCTGAGTATAGCACCATCCGGCAGACCCGTTATCCGGCCCAAATATCTGTGCCTGTAAAGGCTGGTCCCTAGACAAGCCAGCCATGATTCGCTCTTTAGAAGAGACAGTCCCGGCCACGCGCAATAACACCGCGGGTCGTGTGCTTTGGATTTCGCCCGACTTACTCTTTCTCACAGAAACATGGCTTCAGGATTCAGATACCGCTATCCTCAATCTTACTTTCCCATCGGACTATACGGTGTTTACGCTGAATCGTCCCACGAGAGGAGGTGGCATCGCCATGGCAGTAAAATCGTGCTTCCCCTCGGAATGGAAATCTCTTGACCTGCCAGCCTGTGAGAGTGCCCTTTTCAAAGTGGCTTTTAGTCATCATTTTACGTTCAGCGGTATCCTTATCTACCGCCCTCCAGGCAACGACACAGCTTTCAAGGCCGCTCTTGCCGACATGGTAAGTTCTGTTGCGCCTAGCTGTGCGAATTTCAACATCACGGGCGATCTTAATATCCATTTTGATTGTACGGTGTCCACGGCTATAGACACACTACTCGCGGATCTTGAAGCACTGCAACTGGTTCAACTCGTTACACTTCCCACTCATGCGGGGGGACACATTCTTGACCCCTTCTTCACCACCCTTGAGAGGGCGAAGGTGTCTAACCCGATTCCGATGGGTTGGTCGGACCATTTGTTGATGGAAGTGCTCTGCCCCATCGATGACCTGCCATTCAAACCGGTGGATAGATTGATTTTTAAAAGGCAGTGGCATAAGCTTAAATTAGAGGAGTTTTATAGGCTACTGGAAACGGAACCCCTGGGCTCTATCGAGAATGTGGAGCAAGGATACGAACTGTTCTGCAAATGGATTTCGGGTGCCCTTGACTCCCTTATACCAATGCACTGGTCAAAATATCATTCTAAAGAACCGAGCCCGTGGTATAACGACTCTCTTGCCGAGCTTAAAAAAACTTGCCGGAAAGCGGAGAGAGAATGGAGGAAATCTTATGATTCGGGTTTGAAGTCCTTTTATTTCACCAAACTTAAGACCTACCATAGGGCTATTTGCAGAACTCGTGCCGCATTCCACGCCCAGGAATTCCAAACCAGTACCAACCCCTCAAAGCTAATTTTTAAAGTCCTCAAAGACCTTCTGAATAAAAGGGCCTCTTCGGCTGAAATCTGCACCGACGCACACTGTGAAAGCCTGGCGTCTTTCTTCTTAGAGAAAGTGCAGATTATCTACCGGGGATTTGACACGTCTCTGCCCGTTCCTGAGCCAGTTGGCTCTAACTTCCGGGCTTGTGAGACCTTGAACTCCTTGCCGGCTATGTCTACGGAGGCCTTTGACATGCTGAGCCTCAGGATCAAATCGGGCTCTCCTTTGGATCCGTTGAAGCCTGAACAAATCAGGCTACTCTCCCTTTGGTGCCGTGTCCCGATTCTTTCATTGGTCAACTCGTCGTTATCCTCTGGAACGGTCCCTTTATTGTGGAAGCAGGCGGTGGTCACCCCTGTGTTGAAGAAGGCGAATGCAGACCCGCTACTGCCTGAGAACTACCGCCCCATATCCCTTCTTCCCTGGATCGCCAAAGTCACGGAGGCTTATGTTAATTCCATCTTATCCGACCATCTTGCTCGTAACAACATCCTGGACCCCAGTCAGAATGGCTTCCGGTCGGGACACAGTACCGAGACCGCTCTGCTCTTTATGAGCGAGCACCTACGAGGGGTGCTCGACTCTGGGCGATCGGCTGCGCTCCTTTTATTAGATCTGAGCGCCGCATTCGACACTGTGTCCCACCGAGTTTTAATTCAGCGCCTGGAGGAGGCGGGAATAGCGGAGACTGCTTTACAGTGGTTCTGCTCCTTCCTCTCTGGTCGGTCCTTTAAAGTGGCTATACCACCTGGCCAGTCCACCTTTCATTCTTTGGATCTGGGGGTTCCTCAGGGCTCCTCGTTGAGCCCTACCTTATTTAACCTCTACGTGAAACCGCTAGCTGCGATCGTCAAACAATGGGGTTTGACAATGACCTCATATGCAGACGATACGCAGCTGGCGGTGACACTGAGTGGTGATCCTGAGGTGGAGGCCCCTAGATTCCGAGCAGGACTTGTGGCAGTAGCAAATTGGTTGAAAACCAATTGCTTACAACTGAACGCCAAAAAAACCGAAGTTTTGGTGTTGGGGAAACATGCAGAGCTTTGGGGTGATCAGTGGTGGCCTCCTGAATTAGGCGTCACTCCTGTCCCAGTTCCTGAAGTAAAGAATCTTGGAGTTTGGCTGGACTCGGCACTTACCTTTACAAGCCATACTAAGAAGGTTGCAGCCACCTGCTATGGAATTCTGCGAGGCTTAAGACCGGTGCTTAAGTTTTTTGACCCATCTACTCGGCAGCTCGTAATCCAAGCCACGGTGTTATCTCGGCTAGATTATGGTAGCGCGCTGCTGTTGGGGATTAATCAGGCCGAGGCATCCAGGCTTCAAAGGGTACAGAACGCTGCGGCGCGGGCCATTGTTGGCCTTCCTAAACACTGCTCTGTGTCTAGCACTATTGCTGCCCTTCATTGGCTGCCGGTCAGGCAGAGAATTAAGTTCAAGGCACTTTGCCTGGCCTTTAAAATTATGAAGCTTTCCTCGCCGCCGGCACTTGTGAACTTGCTGGTTCCCTACATTCCTCGGAGGTCTTTGAGATCAGAGGCTCTTCATCTTGCGGTTCGCCCCCGCTTCAAACTTAGCAGGATGGGCGGCCGGTCATACCAAGTTCTTGCCGCTGATCTGTGGAATTCTCTCCCGGTACACATTCGGGCTCTGAATAATCTGACTGTTTTTAGACGAGCGATCAAAACTGTTTTGTTTTCGGTACCTAATTAGTTGCTCTCTGCCTTTTCTTCTTTTCCATGTTATGTTCAGTACCTGTCCAAGCGCCAGGACGCCCCTTCGCTGGGGCAGCTGTGCGCTCTATAAAAACTAATAACATAACATAACATAACATAGGATTGGCTGTGAAGTTTACTGAAGAAAGTTCTCTTTTCTCGATGTGTGAAGACTTGTGTGGTTTCAGGACCAAGTTGATTTTCTGACTTGCTGTGTCCATTGTAACATATTTTCCCTCAATGAAATGTCCCAAGCATAGTACCATGATGAGCCACAGTATGAGGACAAATATACCTTGTGCCACCCAAAATTCAATCCATGGAGAAATCAGATAAGTTTCTTGTAGTTGATGAAAGAGTTCTTTTGCTTTGTCTTTAAAAGTTTTTGTTGTTGTTGGCTGTTCCTCAGGTTCGCTCGGATCCTCGGAAAAATCATCGAAGTTGATGAAGTAGCCTGATGCTGTTCTGTCAATTGTTTCAATTGCTTCTGGATTCCTTTTTGCTTTTGGAATTTGCTTTGTTTCATTAGCATAGTCAGTGGTTACATCATTGTAGATTGGTGTTTCTTGATGTAAGATTTTGATTTGGGTTTCAAGAGGTTTAAGTTCCATGGCTTTGTTGCATAGTCCTTGTTGATTCACTGTAGGTTTATCAAAGGTGATTAGTCTCTCAGTTTGAACCTCAGTATTTGTAGCAAACTTTGGTGTTCTACTAGTTCTTGGGAGTCCACTTTGCCTACTACTTGTTATCGGCCACATGATTGTGGTTTAACCAGGTCGATGGATACAACTCGGTTCTCCTTTTTACCAGCAAGGGGCGGTAATACTACCGATCTTGTCCCGTTTATAGACAAGACAGGTACTGCTTTTCTGTAAGAAGGCCCAAATTCCTTCTTTACCGCGATCTTCTCTCTGACCAGATCCCCCGATTTTTGGAATCCAGACAGGCCTTGCTGGGACAGGTGGTTTCTCTTCAGTGGTTTTTGGCTGTTGTTTCAACTTTATGTTGCTCAGGTCTTTTCTTTTTTCGTTAAAGTCCTGTAAAATAGCCAAACGATCTTTGATATCAAAGCATTTTTCTTTCACCACTGAAGTTTGACTATCGAGGTCCTGGATCAACATTCTAGTCCCAAACAATAGTTCGTACGGACTGAGACCTCTCAGAGAATTTCTTGGCAGATTATTAAGACTACCTTGGACACTTATTCAATGTTTGACCCACCCAGATCCCGAACCTAATACCTTTACCATTATAGATTGCTCTATGCCTTGGTTTTTTCTTTACACCATCCCGTTTCCCTCAGGAAGGAAGTGAGAAGAGTCCCGCAATGCAATGCCCATGCTGGCCATGCCCCCCCTATATGCTCGAGAGCTAAAGGCAAGACATTGGTCAGAACGTAGCATGCTCCTAGCGTATATTCCATTATAGACTCGCAAATCTTTTTATAACAGTTCAGACGTCAGCCGAGTGCTGGGGTCTACATTATAAGTGAAAAATAGTCTCTATATGTTAATATGACGCATTATTCATACTGGGTTTTTAAAAATTTTTTTTATTGTTTAATCCAATCTGGAGCGAAACACCATGGTAATATACCGTCTCGGTCGCCACTGCGATCTCTGTTGCAGTCTGGGCAGTTTTTTACAAATATGTGATGTTCCAGGCTCATTCCTGGCCACCAGTATATTGATTGTAATTCTTCCAGAGAATCCTTAAGCTTAAGGTGTCTAAGACCCTCACCCATATGTGCGACTGCTTTTAACAAGACTCTCCTGTTCGTGTTTGGAATTACTCTATCCCCCACTCCAGGGATTGGAGCAAAAGGAACAGAGTTTGCATCGATTATGTATGTATAATTGAGTGGATAGTTGATGGGTAGCGCTGAGCAGTCGCCTTTTGATGACGTTTTCACTGCCAGCATTGTTTCCCCGTCAATGTATTTTTCTGAACGCTTTTTTGTAGCTACGGAAGCAGATTTAGTTGCTTCCGCTGTGGCTGTCTCAGCCAATGAATTCCCTGCAGCCTGAACGCCATCACGCTGATGACTCAGTGAGTGTATCACGTGAGTCTTTGGTAGTTCTTTCTGTAAAAGAACTACTTGTTCCCAAAGCGATTTTTGCTTTATTGTTGCACCTGTGTCATCTTTGTAACCGTTTTGAATCCATTTCTGTAAATCGTTATTGTATGATTTGGCGCAGTAATACGAATCGCACACTATTAGTGTCGGGAATTCGCGATCGGCATTATCTAGCGCCATTTTTAACGCTGTTATTTCAGTTTGTTGTTCTGAATTATTTTCCACCGAGTGTGTTTTCGTAAACAAAGGTCTCAATTTACCTCCGCGCCACACGTCCTTTACAATCTCGCGTGTGGCGTTGTAGGCTTGCTCTCCCCAAACTGAGGGTTGAGCATGTCCGTCTGTATATATTACACAGGCGTACTGTCGTATGGGCAGAATGTCGATTGGCAGAGGATATTCTCGTTCATGTTCTAGATTTTTTGATTTTTTCATTTCCGGATCAAAATAGTATTTCACTTTGTCTGGAGCAAGAGAATTTTCCCATTGTATCCATTTTGGATTTAATGCCATAGTAGATAAATTACATGGGCTTGTTAATTCCTCGAAAGCTGATTCTGCTGTTCTGACTGTAATCCGTCTGCCGTCAGCTTGGTCTCTTTCTCTTGCTTTAGCTGTTTGAACCGCATGAACAATGTTTTCCTTAATGCTTTTTCAGCTTCTGTGTACAAATGAGATTTGTATGCTATTGGTACCGTTTCCCCCTCATTAGAGGTCAGGTATGTGAATCCGCATCTTCCTGGGATGACTCGGATTACAAGGTTGCGTGTGTTATCGCGCGTTTGCAGTTTTGTTTTAACTAACATGTCTGTTTGTAAAGATCTCAAAATTTCTGTGTGTTTTTTAGTCCAATTGATTCTTTTAAAATCTGGTTTTATTAGGTCATAGAGAGGTTTAACCCTCTCTGCATAATTTAGAATGTAAGTTCTTCCGAAATTCAGGAAACCTAGAATTGATTGTAAGTTTTTCAGCGTTCTTGGTGCTTGGATTACAGCACATTTCTCTAGGAAATTGTCAGCCAGGCTTTTGCCTTCACTTGATAATTCATATCCTAAAAACAGAACAGTTAGATGGGCAATTCTTGACTTTTTGAAGTTGAATTTGTAACCCTCTGCTGCGAACCCAAGTATTATGGTGTTCACTCTTTTCAAGTGAGTATCCAAGTCATCATCTGTTAGATAGATGTCATCGACATAAGATAATGCCTCATCATCATATATTTGTAGTATGTTGGACACGGCCTCGTGGCGTGGTCCGACCCCTCCCACATGGTGGGCCCAGGACGACCTCGGCCCTCCATCAACCTACTATCAACCCCCCTGATACGAACATTCACGAACCCTCGGCGAGAGCAGCCTCCCCGGCAACCTACGGCTCTCCCCCTTCCTGGTACCCCGGCGGTCCCCGCTCAACAACGCTGCCGGACGGTCGCCCATGCCAGGCCACCATGTCCGGCCCGACGCCATCTTGGGGCCATCACGTCCCGAGCACGTGGCCGCAGCCTTCCCTGGGCCCGGCCCAGCAAGCCCCGACATCGAGGCACCAAGGTCCTCCCAGGTGGTTGATTGGCCACTTGGCGGATCCCGGAGAAGGGGAGTTTCGATGGGCCTCCAGCCGTCCCCGGACGCCTGGTAGCAATCGCCCTCCAGCCTCCCTGGGCGCTGGCTCCACCCCCCTGCTGGGTGTCTGGACACCTTCATCCCGGCCCCTCTGACCCCCAGGCGTGAGGGTCCGGACATCAAAGGACTCCAGTCCTATATCTGGGCCAGCCCCGGATTAGGGCTTCAGTTGTATCTTGGAGTCGAAGCCCTGCTGACCTCGTCGCGGCTGATCCTGATCCGAACTCGTGCACCTGGAACCTTCGAGGCCCTGCTGACGCTGTCGCGGCCTGACCAAGCTGAACCACCTTCGAGGCCCTGCTGACGCTGTCGCGGCCTGACCAAGCTGAACCACCTTCGAGGCCCTGCTGATGCTGTCGCGGCCTGACCAAGCTGAACCATCTAGAGGCCCTGCTGACGCTGTCGCGGCCTGCCCTACCTGAACCACCTTCGAGGCCCTGCTGACGCTGTCGCGGCCTGACCAAGCTGAACCATCTTCGAGGCCCTGCTGACGCTGTCGCGGCCTGACCAAGCTGAACCATCTTCGGGGCCCTGCTGACGCTGTCGCGGCCTGACCAAGCTGAACCATCCTCGAGGCCCTGCTGACGCTGTCGCGGCCTGCCTACCTGAACCTCCTTCGAGGCCCTGCCGACGCTGTCGCGGCCTGACCAAGCTGGACCACCTTCGAGGCCCTGCTGACGCTGTCGCGGCCTGACCCCTTGAACTATTCACGCACCAGTTGGTGCCGAGACTGTCCCGCTACCCCCTATCCCCGAAACCAAGACGTTACGGATCCCTCGATCCCTGCCTGCTATCCTGCCAAGAACGTGCCGTAATTGCTTATATAAAGATTCTTGCGAATATTCCTCCTGTGTGGTGTCCATCTGTAAGTAGTGTGATTGCTCAGCTGTTACGATTGTAGGAGAGGAGCCTCGCCCAGGAGGCCTCCCTACGGCGCTCGGCCTATTCTATACCGAAAGGTGGGTCTCGGGGCGGGCAGTCAGACACCTTCTGTCCCCCCTGGGAGCGCCTTTCCAACATTGGTGGCAAGCGACGGGATCCGAGCCCGCGCAAATCGTACAGCGAGTAACACGTCACTACTAACAGAGACCCACAACCACGATGACTACTAAAGAAGCCGGAACGACCACAGAATTCCAGAAGGAACGATTAGAGGAATACACCCATAAAGAACTTAAACAATTTTGCAAAGATTTGGGTATCACTACCACCGGACTAAACACGAAAGACGATTTCAAAGGAGCGCTGCAAGCCTGGGTAGAGACCGGAGCGGCCACCCCCCAAACGAACAATGACATTGTCCTAGAAGTACCCGTGAGTACCGTCATAGCCCCCGGAGGAGAAAGAACCGACAACAGAGAACCGGGCCTCTCCCACGAAGATGCCCGGGAGCGAGAGAGCAGTCGGCTCCATGAACTAGAGCTCGCCCGACTTCGGCTGGACGGAGAACTCCAATTAGCAGAGAAGAAAATGGCCCTTGAACAACTGAGATCAGAGGGAGATCTGGAAGAAAGGCGAAGGCAAAGGGAATTGGAAGAAAAAAAGCTCACGTACGAACACGAGCGTTGCCTCAAAGAACTAGAGATAAAAGCCAAGATCGAAGAGGCTGGCGCCGCGGTAGCCCGTAACCCTCCACCTCCTGCCGACCCGAAGGTCCACATCCCGAAGGATATCGTCAAGGAGTACTACAAGAATGACGATATCCAGCAATGGTTCAAGGCGTACGAAGTTGCCATGACCGCGCACCGCATCCCGCGAAAAGACTGGGGTGCCGGCTTATGGGGGAGATTCGTCAGCGAAGGAAGAGACACCCTGCTAGAGCTGGCCGAGGACGTGATGTCCTCCTTTGACCACATGAAGGACGCCCTGCTCGTCCGGTATGGCCTCACCCCCGAGATGTACCGGCAGAGATTCAGAGACTGCAAGAAAATCCCCGGTACAACGTGGGTCGAGTATGTGAACTTTTATAGCAGGGCCCTGGAAGGATGGATAAAGGGCAGCAAAGTGTCCACCTACGAGCAGCTGTTCGACCTCATCGTTTGGGAGCACCTCTCCAACAACTGCTTCATCGAGCTCAGACAGCATCTACTCGACAGCAAGCTGACCGAGCCCCGAAAACTCGCAGTCGAGGCTGATCGATGGGTGAGCACCCGGGTCCCCCGGACCCCGATAGGAGAAACAGGACCGAACGGCCGGGGGCACCCCCGCCAGCGAGGCGGCGGAGGAGGCCAGAACCGGAGCCGAGACTTTCCACCGGCACCGGGCCGGAGTCCACACTTCACCGTCCCTGATCAGAAGAGGGACCCCCCCAGCACGGCCGGGGCCCCGCCCGAACATTACCTGTCACAGATGCCAGCGGCCAGGTCAATATGCCAGTGACCCCCTCTGCCCCATGAACCAGCGTCCCGGCACCACTGGGCCTCCGACCCGCCAGTTCGCTGCTGCAGCCCTGGGAGAAGAGGGAGAAGAGGACGAAGAGGTCTACGGGGAAGATCAGATAGAATATGAACCGGCCGCCATGGCCCTAGCCTGCCTGGGCCAAAGAGACATGGTCCCCCAGGCCCCGCTACCGAGCAACACTCGAAAGTACCGTCAGTGGGTCCACATCAATGGACGACGGACCGAAGCCCTCCGAGACACGGGAGCCAGTGTGACGGCCGTCCGCTGCCACCTGGTGACCCCCGAACAGATCATACCAAACGTACGATGCCCCGTGAGGGCCGCCGACAACTCCGAAACTCTATGCCAGATGGCCCGAATCCCCTTCGAGTGGGGGGGAGTGTCTGGCACCCTCAAGGTAACCGTCCGAGACGACGCCCCCGTGGACTGCCTACTTGGAAACGACCTCGAGAGCTCTCCCTGGGCGCAAGTTGAGCGGAGAGAGCACCTCGGGATGATGGGACTGCCAGAGTGGGTCTGCGCGACGACCCGATCTATGGCGGCCCGAGCCCCGGCGGCGACCGAGGCCGCCCCAACCGAAGAGCCGGAGTGGCCCGAGCCACCACCACCCGCAGACGGCGAAGAATCCGACTCCGAGCCCCGACCATCGGAGCCCGACCGCAGAAACAGCCCCGAGCTCAGCGACATACCCGAACTAGCCCAATGGCGCCAAGAGGGTGGTCCCACCCGAGAACAGTTCCGGCAGGAACAGAAGACCTGCCCTTCCCTCGAGGGGACCCGGCAGCAAGCCACTGCCCAAGCTACCGGGGACACCTCGGGGTCCCACTGGGTCTACTGGGACCACGGCCTCCTATACAGTGAACAGAAAATTGCCGAGCTGGGGGCCAACCGAGTGTTAGTGGTCCCCCTACGATTCAGAGACTTCCTTTTGAACCTGGCACACGATGTGCCCCTCGCCGGGCACCTGGGACAGGACAAAACCTACAGTCGCCTGGTGACCCACTTCTATTGGCCCAAAATGCGCAACGATGTGCACAACCACTGCCGCACCTGCCTGACATGCCAAGCCAGCGGAAAGAGCGGAGGGAAGGTTAAGGCCCCGCTCCAACCCTTTCCAGTAGTGACCACCCCCTTCGAGCGAGTGGGGATTGACATTGTGGGGCCTCTGGACCCCCAAACATCGCAGGGGCATCGCTTCATCCTTGTCCTGGTGGACCACGCCACCCCCTATCCAGAAGCCATCCCCCTCCGAACCATCACGGCTCCCGTGGTGGGCCGAGCCCTGATGGGGATCTTCTCCAGAGTGGGGTTCCCCCGAGAGGTCGTGAGCGATCGGGGCACGAACTTTATCTCAAAATATATGCGGTCCCTGTGGCAACAATGCGGGGTCACATATAAGTTCACCACCCCGTATCACCCCCAGGGGAATGGACTTGTGGAGCGGTTTAACCGAACACTCAAGGGGATGATCCAGGGCCTAGAAGAGCCACTCCGCCGCAAATGGGACGTTCTGCTGCCGTGCCTCTTGTTTGCCTATCGGGAGGTACCGCAGAAGTCTCTGGGGTTCAGCCCCTTTGAGCTCTTGTACGGGCACTCTGTTCGAGGTCCTCTCAGCCTGGTCAAGGAAGGCTGGGAAACTACCGTCCAAGACGCACCGCCGGATGTCTACCGGTACCTCCTGACCCTCCGAAACCAAACTCGGAAGTTCCGGGCCCTTGCGGAGGCCAACTTGGAGGCCAGTCAGGAGGACATGAAACGCTGGTATGACCAGAACTCCTCCATCGAGTTCGAGCCGGGCCAGCAGGTCTGGGTCATGTCCCCGGTCGAACCTTGTGCCCTCCAGGACAAATGGTCGGGCCCCTTCAAAGTGATCGAGCGCAAGAGCCCCGTCACCTACCTCGTGGACCTGGAGTCTCCCCGGAACCCCCTCCGGGTTCTGCACGCCAACCGGCTCAAGCCTCACTTCGCCCACACAGAACTAAGCCTGCTGCTAGCTACCGACGATGGGACCCAAGACGACTCCGAGCCCTTGCCCGACCTCCTAACGTGCGCGGAGAAAGACGGTTCCGTCGAGGGGATCTCTCTCTCCCCCGACCTAACCCCCGCACAGCACAGAGATTGCCAAGAACTGTTGGGACAATTCACGGACCTGTTCTCCCTCACCCCCGGAGTTACCCAGTGATGTGTCCACGATGTCGACACTGGGGACAGTCAGCCAGTGCGACACCGGGCCTACCGAGTCCCCGACCGAGTTCGGGCCTGCATCCAAACAGAAGTTACCAAGATGCTGGCCCTGGGGGTGGTCGAACCCTCAGACAGTCCCTGGGCCAGCCCAGTTGTCCTGGTCCCCAAGGCCGCCGCACCTGGCAACCCGCCAGAACTCCGGTTTTGCGTCGACTACCAGGGACTGAATGCTGTTACCAGAACCGACGCACATCCCATCCCCCGGGCCGACGAACTAATCGACCGCCTGGGAGCCGCCAAGTACCTCAGTACCTTCGACCTCACAGCCGGGTATTGGCAGATCGGCCTCACCCCTGGCGCCCAGGAGCGATCAGCCTTCTCCACACCCGATGGTAACTTTCAGTTCAAAGTGATGCCCTTCGGCATGAAAAACGCCCCGGCCACCTTCCAGAGACTAGTAAACAAGGTGCTGGCAGGACTGGAAGAATTCAGTGCCGCCTACCTAGACGACATTGCGGTGTACAGCCTCCACTGGGCCGAACACCTGAAGCACCTCTGGGAGGTCCTGACGGCCCTCCGACGGGCCGGACTAACTGTGAAGGCAAGCAAATGCCAGATAGGCCAAGGGTCTGTGACCTATCTGGGACACCAAGTGGGGAGCGGCCAAGTGGCTCCCCTCCGACCTAAGATTGACGCCATCGTAGCCTGGGAGCCCCCAGTCACCCAGACCGCCGTCCGAGCCTTCCTGGGGCTCACTGGATATTATCGGCGCTTCATCAAAAACTATGGGAGCATTGTGGGGCCCCTCACTGAACTAACCTCGAAGAACCAGCCACAGAAAGTACAATGGACACCCGCGTGTCAGGTGGCCTTCGAGACATTGAAAACAGCCATGTGCACCGCCCCTGTGCTCCAAGCCCCTGACTACAGCCGGGAGTTCGTAGTCCAGACCGACGCCTCGGAGCACGGCATCGGGGCGGTCCTATCTCAGATTGACCCCGAGGGGGTTGACCATCCTGTGGCCTTCATCAGCCGGCGGCTGCTGGCCAGAGAACAACGATGGAGCACCATCGAGAGAGAGGCCTTCGCCGTCGTGTGGGCCCTCAAGAAACTCAGGCCCTACCTCTTCGGCACCCACTTCCGGGTACAGACCGACCACCGGCCCCTACGGTGGCTGATGCACATGCGGGGCGAAAACCCAAAGCTGTTGCGATGGTCCATCTCCCTCCAAGGGATGGATTTCACTGTGGAACATCGCCCTGGCAACGACCACGCCAACGCTGATGGCCTGTCCCGGTTTTTACGCCTCGACGAAGAGAGTCCCCAGGAAGATGGATGACTCTCCCCGCCTTCAGCTGGAGGGGACGTGTGTTGGACACGGCCTCGTGGCGTGGTCCGACCCCTCCCACATGGTGGGCCCAGGACGACCTCAGCCCTCCATCAACCTACTATCAACCCCCCTGATACGAACATTCACGAACCCTCGGCGAGAGCAGCCTCCCCGGCAACCTACGGCTCTCCCCCTTCCTGGTACCCCGGCGGTCCCCGCTCAACAACGCTGCCGGACGGTCGCCCATGCTAGTCCACCATGTCCGGCCCGACGCCATCTTGGGGCCATCACGTCCCGAGCACGTGGCCGCAGCCTTCCCTGGGCCCGGCCCAGCAAGCCCCGACATCGAGACACCAAGGTCCTCCCAGGTGGTTGACTGGCCACTTGGCGGATCCCGGAGAAGGGGAGTTTCGATGGGCCTCCAGCCGTCCCCGGACGCCTGGTAGCAATCGCCCTCCAGCCTCCCTGGGCGCTGGCTCCACCGCCCCTGCTGGGTGTCTGGACACCTTCATCCCGGCCCCTCTGACCCCCAGGCGCGAGGGTCCGGACATCAAAGGACTCCAGTCCTATATCTGGGCTAGCCCCGGATTAGGGCTTCAGTTGTATCTTGGAGTCGAAGCCCTGCTGACCTCGTCGCAGCTGATCCTGATCCGAACTCGTGCACCTGGAACCTTCGAGGCCCTGCTGACGCTAACGCGGCCTGACCAAGCTGAACCACCTTCGAGGCCCTGCTGTCGCTGTCGCGGCCTGACCAAGCTGAACCACCTTCGAGGCCCTGCTGACGCTGTCGCGGCCTGACCAAGCTGAACCATCTCGAGGCCCTGCTGACGCTGTCGCGGCCTGCCCTACCTGAACCACCTCCGAGGCCCTGCTGACGCTGTCGCGGCCTGACCAAGCTGAACCATCTTCGAGGCCCTGCTGACGCTGTCGCGGCCTGACCAAGCTGAACCATCTTCGGGGCCCTGCTGACGCTGTCGCGGCCTGACCAAGCTGAACCATCCTCGAGGCCCTGCTGACGCTGTCGCGGCCTGCCTACCTGAACCTCCTTCGAGGCCCTGCCGACGCTGTCGCGGCCTGACCAAGCTGAACCACCTTCGAGGCCCTGCTGACGCTGTCGCGGCCTGACCCCTTGAACTATTCACGCACCAGTTGGTGCCGAGACTGTCCCGCTACCCCCTATCCCCGAAACCAAGACTTTACGGATCCCTCGATCCCTGCCTGCTATCCTGCCAAGAACGTGCCGTAATTGCTTATATAAAGATTCTTGCGAATATTCCTCCTGTGTGGTGTCCATCTGTAAGTAGTGTGATTGCTCAGCTGTTACGATTGTAGGAGAGGAGCCTCGCCCAGGAGGCCTCCCTACGGCGCTCGGCCTATTCTATACCGAAAGGTGGGTCTCGGGGCGGGCAGTCAGACACCATCTGTCCCCCCTGGGAGCGCCTTTCCAACATAGTAACTCTGTTACTCTCGCTGAGAATAATCCTGGGCTGTTCTTGAACCCCTGTGGCAAACGACAGAAATTTCCTGCGAGCCATTTATTGAGAATGCGGTCAAATATCTGCTTTCAGGTGCTATATTTTGACAAAAGAATCCATTAGAGATGTCTAATGTTGTTTTGTATTTTTTGCGCACTATGCTATTCATTAGTGCTGCACTGTGTGAGTTTTGTACTGCAAAAGTTTTGCAACATGAGTTTAAGTGTCTGTAGTCCAAAACTAGACGATATGAGTCATCTGGTTTGGAGACAAAGGATTGTTCATTTGTGAGGTGCTAGTTTCAATCACCCCCTGGTATTCAAGTTGATCCAAGATCTCCCTGACCTGTTTTTTAGCTTCTTGCTTAATTGGGTACTGCCTCTGTGCAGTTGGTTGAGATTTTAACTGGATTTTGTGAGGAGGAGAGTCCTCATCCCATCCCCCATGATTTTTATATAATGCAGGAGCTTGGGCTACTGCCCACTTTCTTGCAAGTGTATATTTTTTATGTATTGGAATATGATTTGAGAAGGCAGGCATAATCATTTCTTCGCCATGAGGGCACTCCCTGACAAACTCCGGTGGCCAGTCTTTTTCAGCTAGAAGGATGTCATAGCCTTTGGAGAGATTATCCCAAAATAGACCCCTTATTTTCCTAGTCTTATCTCCCTCTATACGCAATGTTATTTAATATATTTTATGAGGTTTGCTAACTCTGGTATCTGCAGTTTCCACCTGAATGTACTCATTCGTGTCCACTGTCTCCAGATGATTCATCAGGATCTTGCGAGCTATGCTCACTTCTGCTGCGCTGTCTAGCATTGTCTGAGCCCATTCTCCGTTTTTCAGCTGTGTCCTCAGTATCCTCGGCATGTTTGATTACTTTAATGCTGGCTACCTTCTTCTTTGGAAATTGTAACTTTTTACTTTGATGAGCAGGTTCCTTGTCTTTGGACTTGACGTGCTCTTCCCTGTGTTCTGACCGTCCTCTTCTTTCCGATTTCTGCGAGGAAGTCTGAAAAGATCGAGAGGGACGTGTATCAATATCTTGATATCTATCAGGTTTCTTTAAATTATCCCTATTTCTAAGGTTGTATCTTTTCTCAGAGGACTCCCTTTGGGGAGACTTGTGTCCTTGGTCCAGAGATCTCTCTCTCCGCCGAGGAGACCTTCCTCTGGACTGGAATTTTTTTTCTTTGGGAGTGGATTGTTTATTTCCATCCCAGCTCTTTTTTGGAGTGTTTGGATTATTTTTAATAAATACCTTTTCAGGATTTTCAGTTAGTTGGGGTTTCACTGGTTTCCCACCCAAACTATCTCTTCCTAGTTCTTCATAGGATTTTTCTATGATTCTGGCAAGTTCAAATGGTTGTTCTGCTATATCTGTTTCTTTCAACCTCTGGCGGATCGCCACAGATGCTGCTTCCCCCTTTATGTTGGCTAGTAATATTGCCGAGACCTGCTTGAAGTCTTTCAGTAATTTCATACCCAGAGTTAAAGCAGGTTCTGGACCGTATTCATTTTGAATCTGTTTTAGCACATCTGGTATTACCGCCATGGACAGAACACCATGTGTTTTTGTGTAAATGGAAGCAAAGACTGTGCCCCAAGTGTCACAGTCCTCCACATGTGGTGCGATCCCCATTGGAAGACAGATAGTCAGAATTCTGTGTTTCTCAACAGGGGTGGTATCCGGAAATACCGCCTCTATTTGAGTGATTTTTTGTGCTAACCAGAATGGAATTTGTTCCCGTTTAATGGGTACTTTACCTAGACAGGACTGTATGTTCTGTGGTGTGATTTTATTTGTGTTCCCCTGATGAGGGGTCAGCTGTGGAATTTTAATAGCTGTTTGGACTGTTAAAGTCCGCATTACATATTGGACTAATTGTCTGTGTATTTTAATCAGTTGTTTTAGCTGTGCTAAAAGATCTGGTATCGACATTTTTTCGATGTCTGGATGTGGTGTGTATCCGGCTAGAACCAGCCATGTTGCTCCTGGTCTACCTAGTGGACCAAGCCTGGTGATGTGATTATTATGTTTTAGGGCGCCTTTAAACCAGAGGAGATGCTCTTGGTATTTTAGTGGTATTTCCACCTCCTCGAAAGGAGTGTACTCTTCCGGAGGTTCCTCTATTTTGTAATAGTGGAATTCCTTTGTTACAGCGTTTGCTGCTGGAAAGTTTATCCATGAATAGAATACCGCTGTCTGCCGATATTCATGTGCCTCAATTACAAATATGACTGTACCACCTCTCGATGTCAGTCCATTTTCTATAAGTTTTAAAGTTATAGTTTTCCTTATGTTGACCGGGAGGAGTATTGCACCCGGTTCAGTTTGCAGGAGACTTGTGTCTTCCATTAGGAGTTGAGCTGCTAGTCTAGCTGCCTCCCTTTCGTCATCACTTTCTGACATTTTACTGACAGAAAAGTTTTTTGTTGCAGATCAGGTTTCCAAGGAAACAAAGATTAGGTGCACAATATTTTGGAACACTGTATCCTTCAACGTTGAATAAACCAAAAACCATGCATAGGTGTCTCCTCCTACTAAGTTTGGCGGATTTTAACCTTTGACCCACTCCAGACGTCTTTGGAGTATTTATGGGAGAAAGGGTCTGTGTGAAAAAGCACGACTGAGTTACTCTAATGTCTTGCGTTAGATTTATCGCCTATCCAAACCGTTGGGCGCCATGTAGTGTAGTTCCTATTATCCCAATAGGCTCTGCGCATTGGAATAATATCTTCAATAGTACAGACGTAGAACAGAGGTTAACTAGGTCTTCTACTGACGATATTAGACTTAAGTTTTGTGTGCCAGCCAGCTCAGAGTTCACTAGAAACTTTCTCGAATAGGCGAGGAGGAGTTTAACCTCCATGGATAGACAAGAAGGGATTTAGTTTCTGACAACCATAGAACATGACAACTTTGCTCTCCCTGATCAAGAGTATATCTCTAGAGTCTTGTGAAAATAAAAGACAGCTATTTTACTCAGTCAATACGTGCATACTTAGTTTCACCAGATTGTAGAGAAAAGAAGAGACGGGCGTGTTCAATAAAAGGTGTTATTTATTGATCAGTCTCTTTTCTCATACAAGAGAAATGAATCGCTACAATTACAATACTTATAGTTAAGTAAAGTGCATACAGTAAAAGCAGGATTATAAAATAATACTGCAAAAGCATTGATATGGTTTCTTAGCCATATGATACTTTAAAATGGATAAAAGATATACATACATATATACATTGACTAATCGTACTCAACTGGTGCTTCTAACTACGCCTACCCCGGTGTACCTGACCTAAGCCTAATACATGGGAGGGAGTAAGTAAGTAGCAGTTTAAGTTAAGTTTGTTTTGCCAAGAGTCTGACTCAAGAATTCTCTGTAAGGGGTTAGTCAGTTCAGTACCTGGGATTTAGAAGGCAGGAGGGCTGGTATCTCTTTCTCAGGACTCGGTATCCCAGTTACCCGCGAGGGCAAGCTGGAAACGCTGGAGGCTGGATTCCTCGGCAAGAGGAAAGGCAGCGTCTTCCTCAGCGCGTCAAAAAGGGAGGGGCAGCGTCCGTGGGCTCTCCGCATCAGCTGGGCTCTCCGGCAAGTATCGCTGCTCCAAGCTCATCACCACCGTGTCTCTGCTTAGGGCAGCGTCGGTATATTTATACCTGAAAGGTGCCGGGTTTGACGTAAGGATGGACATAAGACGTCAGTAAGGATGTCATTAAGAACTGGTCGTTCTTACATTCTTTACAGGAGTTCTCGAACAAAATCAAAACAATAGCAGCGGAGATTTCCCAGGTTTGCTGGAGGCTTGGTTTGTTTAGAGAACTCGGTGTGCTTTCTAGGGGGCTGGAGGAATAGTGCTTGCTCAATGTGACAGCATGCGCTATGACTTAATCTGAAAATGGGTTTCTGCGCCGTTGTATGGATATTAGTGAATTATAACCGGACAAGGGTCAGGAATAGGAGTATCGATACAGGTCCCTAGATAAACATACTACAGTACAGGAAGGTGCCCTTTCCTGCAGAAATAGAATCCACCTTACAATGCAGGCACCCTTGTACAGTGGTTTAAGCGTGCCTGCGTCAGCGTGAGGCAGTCAAAACAGTGGCAGCGCACAGGAAATGGCAGAAATGCACCCGGGGCCTCATTTACCCTAGGTCCTTGTAGCCTCACTTTTGATTATGCTCCGATGGCGCCAGCCTCTCAATCATATCTATAAGGTGACGTAAAGGCACCCTGCGTGGCCTTGCAGGGCCTCATAGATATGGAGTAAGACAAAGCAGGGGCGTTGCAGTGGGTTTTCCCACGCAACACCCATGCAATTTTGCGTTCTCCGCGGAATGCAAAATTACCCAAATTCCACAAGCGGAATGGAATTTACCGCCCAGGCCTAGAGTTAACGCAGGCGCCCTTACACATTGATGCAAACTCCCTGTCATGCAGCGCAGCTTGCGTGACAAACTCATAAAGATGCCCCCTCTTGTCCAACAGGGTCGAGCGCTGTCTCGGTGAGCAGCAGACAAAAACCTGTACCACCCCTTACTTTATTGACAGCAAAACATGCCAGAGTGGCCAAGTGAGGAGCAGGATGGCACCTGACTACTGTGCCAGTGATTGCTGATGTACCACAGACCATGCCCTTGGGGTGCTTTGCCCCAGACATTGGTGAAGGCGGGGGCTAACGGCTGAATGGTGATGTCGATTTTTCTGTAGTGCTGTGTGTGTGTGTTTTTAAGCACATCCTCCTTAAAAAGGATTTGTGGTCTCCAGCTCATTCAATGATCTTGGATAACAAGCACTTTGGCAGCAAACTGTGTGGGGCATATTATCAATGGCCAGTGATAATTATCGCTGGCCGTGCTTAGTGATAATGGTATTATCGCAGGCTATCTCTGGAATTTATCGAGATGGGAGCTCGTTATTAACAAAGCGTTTCTCCAGGGCGATAACAATTCCAGAGATAGCGAGGTTAACGCCGTTTTGCTGGTTTTCCAGCGATGTTCCCTGCAAAACGGAGATAACATTGCTGATACGACACACATGGTCGTAGCACCATAATCCACCCCAATGTTGGGGATAGGGAAGTCTGCATTTTAGCAGACGTTAGTTTTTGGAGAAACCGCGGTTTTGTCCAAAAACTAAGGTGTGCTAAAATGCTGGAGCAGCCTTGTAAATATCGTGATGTGAACATTAGCAATATTTGCAAGGTTGTCCATCTGGAGTACGCTCAGTGACGCCCACTTTGCATCTCATTAGAGATACAAAGGGAGGCGTTGGGACAAAGGGTGCTAACATGCGATTATGCATGTTCGCACTCTCTTGTAAATAGGGTGATAGGTTTATCTCTGCTTTTTTGGCTTTTTAAGCCAAAAAGCGGAGATAAAGCCCATTTAAATATGCTCCTGTGTGATTCTAGTCAAATCTCTTTATCTCCATTTTTCCTCAAATTGTCACTAGGGGCCTCATTTATGGGGATTTGGCGTCAGGAAGTTCATCAAGTCACCTCGCTGCACTGCTGTACGTCAAAGTGAAAGGCCAGCAATGCGCGGCAGTTGTCTAATATGGTGTATTCCTGTTCATTCCCCCAGTGCTGGACACCTTTTCGGCAGCCTAGAGCCAATGCAGGCACCTTTGCACCATGGTGCACGGGTGCCTCCGTTGCTTTCAGGATTGTTTTGAGCAGGAAGGAGCACCTTCCTGCACAAAACCCAATCCTGAGAGGCGTTTTCCTCTCTCTATGTGCGCTGCAGAATGCAGTACACATGAAAAGAGGTATAAACGGGGAGAAATGCACTTATTTCTCGTTACGCCTAACCTCGGGAGGCACACGATTTTGGCACATCCCCGGGTTTATATTGTTAACCTGGAGAAGCGTCAAAATCTATGGGTATTTTACGTGGGAACACCACTGCAACGCCCATGAACGACTCCTACGTGCAGACTGAGGCAACGCAGCGATTTGCAAAGTGGCTTTACGTGACCCCGTAAATATGATTTTGTAGTACGGCGCCGGAGCTCCGCAAAGGCCTCATATATGTGCTCTGTACCTCACTCACTGGAGTCAGCCTCAGATTATGGGAAAGCGGCCGCAAACTACAGGTCTGCTGTCCAACCTGTGATACTTTGTAGGTTCTTGCATTCTGCCCCCAGGCCAGTCCCCACTCTGAAAATGTTCGACTATTTGAGTATATCTTCCAATCATCGGCACCCATCCACCCCCCCACCTGAAATCTTTATAAATATATGTTCCCAGTGTCTATTCTGCACCAAGAGCGAGTCCCCACCAGTACTTAATGTGCAAAAATATTAAAGCCAGGCCCAAAGTATTCCACCCACGGTCCCTGCCAGGTCTACGCGATGCCAGTTATGATGTTAACTACTAACCATCACATCGAAACGCCAAGACGAACGGTTTCATATTCCTTTCAAGAATATAGAATTATTAAACAATCTACTAGACCTTACCTAGGCAGGCAGCGCCACCATGAGGAAGACTGTCATAATTACATGGGGTGTTTCGAAAAAAGTGCCAGTGCTCAGCGCCAGCAAACACCTGCACAAATTTAGCACTGCCCCACCTCCTTGAAACATTGTGTTTTTACATGCATTTCCATGGATTTCTTTCTGCATCTCCCCTACTGTCCCCAATTTAAAAAGCATATGTTTGCGAGTATGTGTCCCAAGGCACTGCCCCCTGCGCCCCAGACCCCCTCTCACCGCCTTGTCCTTCGAGTCGTCTATCTCGAAGGCCTCCTCGTAGCTGCAGATTTCCTCCAGACATTCCCGCTCCAGGTTCCCCGGCTTCACCTCCTCCAGGAAGCTGTTGGCCCTCCGGGGGCGATTCAGCACCGACTGGGCCTGGCGGGCATCGAGGAACACTGTGGGAGCCAGAGAGAGCAGTGAAAGGGCAGTCACTGAGCTGGGAGGAAGGGAAAGTGGTCACTGAGCCAGTCACTGAGGGACAGTCACTGAGTGAAGCGCGGTCACTGCGGCAGATACTGAGGGCGAGGCTGCGGGCGGAGCTTAGTCTGTAAGATTCGGCGAAGTTCAAATTTACCAACTAAAAAAAGCAGCGGGCAGCAAGGTAAATGGGTGAGATGACCAAGGTTCGGGATGGACTGTTCCCATGAGCGCAGGGTCGGTGCTGATTGGCATAAGGTAACCTCAGGGGCTGATTTAGAGTTTGGCGGACAGGTACTCCATTGCGCCGGTGACAGACCCCTCTCCAACAAACTCAAGGTCCGTTCTCCTGGTTTTTAGTCCGGCAGGCTGCAAGATTTACACCACCAGAGTAAAATTTACTCCAGAGGTGTAAAACTCCCTTGTTATCTATCAAAAGAGGGGGACTCCAGGAGCTATTCAAAAGGTCCGGTGACCCGTGCTCCCGAAGTTAAACTTATACCAAAAGGGAGTCACCGTTCCTAAGTAGAGGGAGAAAAAGAAGGGAAGTAAGAGGTACTCTCATCGGGTGCTACTCTAATTGTGGGGGCAGTGTGTCCTCATCTTGATGCCCTCACACACCCGAGGGGTATCATGCTTCATCATTGGGCTTTTGCTCCTCGTCGGGCCGGCGCTGCAATGCCCTACGGGTCCCCCGAGGGGCTCTTTGCCGCAGATCTTTTGATGAAGCCGTACGGGTGCGTGGGTGTAAGTGGTAGTGAAGTCCTAGAAGGTGTATTAAAAATGGCTGGAGGGAGAGTGATTAATTTTATTAAGGTGATACCTGTGTCATTATTAAAACAAAGTGTATGGTGCTGCTTTAATACCCCTTAAAGCAGCAACATACACTTTGTTTTAACACAAAACCCTCTGCTGTCCATAACAACACCCTCTCTTGTCATAACAACACCTTCTGCTGTCCATCACAACACCCTCCTCTTTTAATCACAACAGCCCCCTCAACTGTCACTAGTGAGGCGAATGATGGGTAGCAAAGGTGGGCAGTGCAAGGACCTGGCAGTGGTGGGTAGTGTGAGGAGCTGTCACTAGAGAGCAGGAAGAAGAGCTGAAGATGTAAGGAGCCGGCACTGGTGAAAGGTGCAAGGAACCTGTACTGGTGAATGTTGCAAGGAGCTAGCACTGGTGAAAGGTGAAAGGAACCTATACTGGTGAATGTTGCAAGGAGCTAGCACTGGTGAAAGGTGCAAGGAGCCAGCACTGGTGAAAGGTGCAAGGAACCTGTACTGGTGAATGTTGCAAGGAGCCAGCACTGGTGAAAGATGCAAGAAGCTAGCACTGGTGAAAGATGCAAGCAGCCAGCACTGGTGAAAGGTGCAAGAAGCTTGCACTGGTGAAAGATGCAAGGAGCCAGCACTGGTGAAAGGTGCAAGGAGTCGGCACTGGTGAAAGATGCAAGGAGCCAGCACTGGTGAAAGATGCAAGGAGCCAGCACTGATGAAAGAAGCCAGCCCTGGTGATAAGTGCAAGGAGCCAGCACTGGTGGAAGATGCAAGGAGCCAGCACTGGTGAAAGAAGACAGCACTGGTGAAAGAAGCCAGGAGCCAGGACTGGTGAAAGAAGCCAGCACTGGTGAAAGATGCAAGGAGCCAGCACTGGTGAAAGAAGCCAGCCCTGGTGATAAGTGCAAGGAGCCAGCACTGGTGAAAGAAGCCAGCACTGGTGAAAGAAGCCAGCAGTGGTGAAAGATGCAAGGAGCCAGCACTGGTGAAAGAAGCCAGCACTGGTGAAAGATGCAAGGAGCCAGCACTGGTGAAAGAAGCCAGCCCTGGTGATAAGTGCAAGGAGCCAGCACTGGTGGAAGATGCAAGGAGCCAGCACTGGTGAAAGAAGACAGCACTGGTGAAAGAAGCCAGGAGCCAGGACTGGTGAAAGAAGCCAGCACTGGTGAAAGATGCAAGGAGCCAGCACTGGTGAAAGAAGCCAGCACTGGTGAAAGATGCAAGGAGCCAGGACTGGTGAAAGAAGCCAGCACTGGTGAAAGATGCAAGGAGCCAGCACTGGTGAAAGAAGCCAGCACTGGTGATAAGTGCAAGGAGCCAGCACTGATGAAAGGTGCAAGGAACCAGCACTGATGAAAGGTGCAAGGAACCAGCACTGGTGACAGGTGCAAGGAACCAGCACTGGTGAAAGATGCAAGGAACCAGCACTGGTGAAAGGTGCAAGGAACCAGCACTGGTGAAAGATGCAAGGAGCCAGCACTGATGAAAGGTGCAAGGAACCAGCACTGATGAAAGGTGCAAGGAACCAGCACTGATGAAAGGTGCAAGGAGCCAGCACTGGTGAAAGATGCAAGAAGCTAGCACTGGTGAAAGATGCAAGGAGCCAGCACTGGTGAAAGATGCAAGAAGCTAGCATTGGTGAAAGATGCAAGGAGCCAGCACTGATGAAAGGTGCAAGGAACCAGCACTGGTGAAAGATGCAAGGAGCCAGCACTGGTGAAAGGTGCAAGGAGCCAGCACTGGTGAAAGATGCAAGGAGCCAGCACTGGTGAAAGATGCAAGGAGCCAGCACTGATGGAAGAAGCCAGCCCTGGTGATAAGTGCAAGGAGCCAGCACTGGTGGAAGATGCAAGGAGCCAGCACTGGTGAAAGAAGCCAGCACTGGTGAAAGAAGCCAGCACTGGTGAAAGATGCAAGGAGCCAGCACTGGTGAAAGAAGCCAGCACTGGTGAAAGATGCAAGGAGCCAGCACTGGTGAAAGAAGCCAGCACTGGTGAAAGATGCAAGGAGCCAGCACTGGTGAAAGATGCAAGGAGCCAGCACTGGTGAAAGAAGCCAGCACTGGTGATAAGTGCAAGGAGCCAGCACTGATGAAAGGTGCAAGGAACCAGCACTGATGAAAGGTGCAAGGAACCAGCACTGGTGACAGGTGCAAGGAACCAGCACTGGTGAAAGATGCAAGGAACCAGCACTGATGAAAGGTGCAAGGAACCAGCACTGGTGAAAGATGCAAGGAGCCAGCACTGGTGAAAGATGCAAGAAGCCAGCATTGGTGAAAGATGCAAGAAGCTAGCACTGGTGAAAGATGCAAGGAGCCAGCACTGGTGAAAGATGCAAGGAGCCAGCACTGATGAAAGGTGCAAGGAACCAGCACTGATGAAAAGTGCAAGGAACCAGCACTGATGAAAGGTGCAAGAAACCAGCACTGGTGAAAGATGCAAGGAGCCAGCACTGGTGAAAGATGCAAGGAGCCAGCACTGGTGAAAGATGCAAGGAGCCAGCACTGGTGAAAGAAGCCAGCCCTGGTGATAAGTGCAAGGAGCCAGCACTGGTGAAAGATGCAAGGAGCCAGGACTGGTGAAAGATGCAAGGAACCAGCACTGATGAAAGGTGCAAGGAACCAGCACTGATGCAAGGAGCCAGCACTGGTGAAAGATGCAAGGAGCCAGCACTGGTGAAAGATGCAAGGAGCCAGCACTGGTGAAAGATGCAAGGAGCCAGCACTGATGAAAGGTGCAAGGAACCAGCACTGATGAAAGGTGCAAGGAGCCAGCACTGGTGAAATATGCAAGGAACCAGCACTGGTGAAAGATGCAAGGAGCCAGCACTGGTGAAAGATGCAAGGAGCTAGCACTGGTGAAAGATGCAAGGAGCCAGCACTGGTGAAAGATGCAAGGAGCCAGCACTGATGAAAGGTGCAAGGAACCAGCACTGATGAAAGGTGCAAGGAGCCAGCACTGGTGAAGGATGCAAGGAGACAGCACCGGTGAAAGATGCAAGGAGCCAGCACTGGTGAAAGATGCAAGGAGCCAGCACTGGTGAAAGATGCAAGGAGCCAGCACTGGTGAAAAGTGCAAGGAGCCAGCACTGATGAAAGGTGCAAGGAACCAGCACTGATGAAAGATGCAAGGAGCCAGGACTGGTGAAAGATGCAAGGAGCCAGCACCGGTGAAAGATGCAAGGAGCCAGCACTGGTGAAAGATGCAAGGAGCCAGCACTGATGAAAGGTGCAAGGAACCATCATTGATGAAAGATGCAAGGAGCCAGCACTGGTGAAAGAAGCCAGCACTGGTGAAAGATGCAAGGAGCCAGCACTGGTGAAAGAAGCCAGCCCTGGTGATAAGTGCAAGGAGCCAGCACTGGTGGAAGATGCAAGGAGTCAGCACTGGTGAAAGAAGCCAGCACTGGTGAAAGAAGCCAGGAGCCAGGACGGGTGAAAGAAGCCAGCACTGGTGAAAGATGCAAGGAGCCAGCACTGGTGAAAGAAGCCAGCACTGGTGAAAGATGCAAGGAGCCAGGACTGGTGAAAGAAGCCAGCACTGGTAAAAGATGCAAGGAGCCAGCACTGGTGAAAGAAGCCAGCACTGGTGCTAAGTGCAAGGAGCCAGCACTGATGAAAGGTGCAAGGAACCAGCACTGATGAAAGGTGCAAGGAACCAGCACTGGTGACAGGTGCAAGGAACCAGCACTGGTGAAAGATGCAAGGAACCAGCACTGATGAAAGGTGCAAGGAACCAGCACTGGTGAAAGATGCAAGGAGCCAGCACTGATGAAAGGTGCAAGGAACCAGCACTGATGATAGGTGCAAGGAACCAGCACTGATGAAAGGTGCAAGGAGCCAGCACTGGTGAAAGATGCAAGAAGCTAGCACTGGTGAAAGATGCAAGGAGCCAGCACTGGTGAAAGATGCAAGAAGCTAGCATTGGTGAAAGATGCAAGAAGCTAGCACTGGTGAAAGATGCAAGGAGCCAGCACTGGTGAAAGATGCAAGGAGCCAGCACTGATGAAAGGTGCAAGGAACCAGCACTGATGAAAGGTGCAAGGAACCAGCACTGATGAAAGGTGCAAGGAACCAGCACTGGTGAAAGATGCAAGGAGACAGCACCGGTGAAAGATGCAAGGAGCCAGCACTGGTGAAAGATGCAAGGAGCCAGCACTGGTGAAAGATGCAAGGAGCCAGCACTGGTGAAAAGTGCAAGGAGCCAGCACTGATGAAAGATGCAAGGAGCCAGGACTGGTGAAAGATGCAAGGAGCCAGCACCGGTGAAAGATGCAAGGAGCCAGCACTGGTGAAAGATGCAAGGAGCCAGCACTGATGAAAGGTGCAAGGAACCATCATTGATGAAAGATGCAAGGAGCCAGCACTGGTGAAAGAAGCCAGCAGTGGTGAAAGATGCAAGGAGCCAGCACTGGTGAAAGAAGCCAGCACTGGTGAAAGATGCAAGGAGCCAGCACTGGTGAAAGAAGCCAGCCCTGGTGATAAGTGCAAGGAGCCAGCACTGGTGGAAGATGCAAGGAGTCAGCACTGGTGAAAGAAGCCAGCACTGGTGAAAGAAGCCAGGAGCCAGGACGGGTGAAAGAAGCCAGCACTGGTGAAAGATGCAAGGAGCCAGCACTGGTGAAAGAAGCCAGCACTGGTGAAAGAAGCCAGCACTGGTGAAAGAAGCCAGGAGCCAGGACTGGTGAAAGAAGCCAGCACTGGTGAAAGATGCAAGGAGGCAGCACTGGTGAAAGAAGCCAGCACTGGTGGAAGATGCAAGGAGCCAGGACTGGTGAAAGAAGCCAGCACTGGTGAAAGATGCAAGGAGCCAGCACTGGTGAAAGAAGCCAGCACTGGTGCTAAGTGCAAGGAGCCAGCACTGATGAAAGGTGCAAGGAACCAGCACTGATGAAAGGTGCAAGGAACCAGCACTGGTGACAGGTGCAAGGAACCAGCAATGGTGACAGGTGCAAGGAACCAGCACTGGTGAAAGATGCAAGGAACCAGCACTGATGAAAGGTGCAAGGAACCAGCACTGGTGAAAGATGCAAGGAGCCAGCACTGATGAAAGGTGCAAGGAACCAGCACTGATGAAAGGTGCAAGGAACCAGCACTGATGAAAGGTGCAAGGAGCCAGCACAGGTGAAAGATGCAAGGAGCCAGCACTGGTGAAAGATGCAAGAAGCTAGCACTGGTGAAAGATGCAAGGAGCCAGCACTGGTGAAAGATGCAAGAAGCTAGCATTGGTGAAAGATGCAAGAAGCTAGCACTGGTGAAAGATGCAAGGAGCCAGCACTGGTGAAAGATGCAAGGAGCCAGCACTGATGAAAGGTGCAAGGAACCAGCACTGATGAAAGGTGCAAGGAACCAGCACTGATGAAAGGTGCAAGGAACCAGCACTGGTGAAAGATGCAAGGAGCCAGCACTGGTGAAAGATGCAAGGAGCCAGCACTGGTGAAAGAAGCCAGCCCTGGTGATAAGTGCAAGGAGCCAGCACTGGTGAAAGATGCAAGGAGCCAGGACTGGTGAAAGATGCAAGGAACCAGCACTGATGAAAGGTGCAAGGAACCAGCACTGATGAAAGGTGCAAGGAGCCAGCACTGGTGAAAGATGCAAGGAGCCAGCACTGGTGAAAGATGCAAGGAGCCAGCACTGGTGAAAGATGCAAGGAGCCAGCACTGATAAAAGGTGCAAGGAACCAGCACTGATGAAAGGTGCAAGGAGCCAGCACTGGTGAAATATGCAAGGAACCAGCACTGGTGAAAGATGCAAGGAGCCAGCACTGGTGAAAGATGAAAGGAGCCAGCACTGGTTAAAGATGCAAGGAACCAGCACTGATGAAAGGTGCAAGGAGCCAGCACTGGTGAAATATGCAAGGAACCAGCACTGATGAAAGGTGCAAGGAGCCAGCACTGGTGAAAGATGCAAGGAGCAAGCACTGGTGAAAGATGCAAGGAGCCAGCACTGGTGAAAGATGCAAGGAGCCAGCACTGGTGAAAGATGCAAGGAGCCAGCACTGATGAAAGGTGCAAGGAACCAGCACTGATGAAAGGTGCAAGGAGCCAGCACTGGTGAAATATGCAAGGAACCAGCACTGGTGAAAGATGCAAGGAGCCAGCACTGGTGAAAGATGCAAGGAGCCAGCACTGATGAAAGGTGCAAGGAACCAGCACTGATGAAAGGTGCAAGGAGCCAGCACTGGTGAAAGGTGCAACGAGCCAGCACTGGTGAAAGGTGCAAGGAGTCAGCACTGGTGAAAGATGCAAGGAGCCAGGACTGGTGAAAGATGCAAGGAGCCAGGACTGGTGAAAGATGCAAGGAGCCAGCACTGGTGAAAGATGCAAAGAGCCAGCACTGATGAAAGGTGCAAGGAACCAGCACTGATGAAAGATGCAAGGAGCCAGGACTGGTGAAAGGTGCAAGGAACCAGCACTGATGAAAGATGCAAGGAGCCAGGACTGGTGAAAGGTGCAAGGAACCAGCACTGATGAAAGATGCAAGGAGCCAGCACTGATGAAAGATGCAAGGAACCAGCACTGGTGAAAGATGCAAGGAGCCAGCACTGGTGAAAGAAGCCAGCACTGGTGAAAGATGCAAGGAGCCAGCACTGATGAAAGGTGCAAGGAACCAGCACTGGTGAAAGATGCAAGGAGCCAGCACTGGTGAAAGATGCAAGGAGCCAGCACTGGTGAAAGATGCAAGGAGCCAGCACTGATGAAAGGTGCAAGGAACCAGCACTGATGAAAGATGCAAGGAGCCAGGACTGGTGAAAGATGCAAGGAGCCAGCACCGGTGAAAGATGCAAGGAGCCAGGACTGGTGAAAGATGCAAGGAACCAGCACTGATGAAAGGTGCAAGGAGCCAGCACTGATGAAAGATGCAAGGAGCCAGGACTGGTGATAAGTGCAAGGAACCAGCACTGGTGAAAGATACAAGAACCCAGCACTGGTGAAAGATGCAAGGAGCCAGGACTGGTGATAAGTGCAAGGAACCAGCACTGGTGAAAGATACAAGAACCCAGCACTGGGGAAAGATGCAAGGAGCCAGGACTGGTGAAAGATGCAAGGAGCCAGCACTGGTGAAAGATGCAAAGAGCCAGCACTGATGAAAGGTGCAAGGAACCAGCACTGATGAAAGATGCAAGGAGCCAGGACTGGTGAAAGGTGCAAGGAACCAGCACTGATGAAAGATGCAAGGAGCCAGGACTGGTGAAAGGTGCAAGGAACCAGCACTGATGAAAGATGCAAGGAGCCAGCACTGATGAAAGATGCAAGGAACCAGCACTGGTGAAAGATGCAAGGAGCCAGCACTGGTGAAAGAAGCCAGCACTGGTGAAAGATGCAAGGAGCCAGCACTGATGAAAGGTGCAAGGAACCAGCACTGGTGAGAGATGCAAGGAGCCAGCACTGGTGAAAGATGCAAGGAGCCAGCACTGGTGAAAGATGCAAGGAGCCAGCACTGATGAAAGGTGCAAGGAACCAGCACTGATGAAAGATGCAAGGAGCCAGGACTGGTGAAAGATGCAAGGAGCCAGCACCGGTGAAAGATGCAAGGAGCCAGGACTGGTGAAAGATGCAAGGAGCCAGCACCGGTGAAAGATGCAAGGAGCCAGGACTGGTGAAAGATGCAAGGAGCCAGCACTGATGAAAGATGCAAGGAGCCAGGACTGGTGATAAGTGCAAGGAACCAGCACTGGTGAAAGATACAAGAACCCAGCACTGGTGAAAGATGCAAGGAGCCAGGACTGGTGATAAGTGCAAGGAACCAGCACTGATGACAGGTGCCAGGAGCCAGCACTGGTGGGCAGGGTGAGGCGCTGACACAGGTTGGCAGTGAGAGGAGATGGCACAGGTTGGCAGTGAGAGGAGATGGCACAGGTTGGCAGTGTGAACAGCTAAGAGCTGGTACTGGTGGGCAGTGAGAGGTCGGTGCAGATGGGCAGTGTGAGGGCACAAGTGAGCAGGGCAGACTTACCATTGTCCGCGAGGGCCAGGGGCAGGATCCATGCCAGCAGCAGTGCCCCGGGCACCAGGCCTCCTCTCCAGTCCATGGTGTGGCAGTGACTGTGCTCTGAGCACAGGGTCCGCGCTCCGCCGGGCTAATATTGACTGAAATGAGGAAATATCCGGGGATGTCACCTGGTGTCAGGGACGCAGGGGCCCTCCTCCCGTGGACCCGCGGGCCCCTCCTCCCCCCCACCCACTCACAGAGGCACAGTGGGGGGTGTGCCCTCCCCCCCTCGCACACAGAGACACAGTGTGGGGCTGTACCATCCGCCCCCTCCCCCCGCCCCCAGAGTCACATTGGGGTGGGGGCTGTGCCCTCACTATGGCCTTTCAAGTAGGGCTCTCTGTACCTCAGCCACGGGGCCCTCCCTTTACGGTCAACCACAGCGCTCCCTGTACACTAACTCTGGACGCTCCGTGTACCCTAACCCCAGGGCCTTCCTGTACCCTAACCCCAGGGCCTTCTCCTGGGTATAGAGAGGGTCCTGTTCTATAACCAAAGGGCCCTCCCTTTACTGTAACCCATAGCGCACCCCCTGTACCCTAACCCCCAGGGTAATCCCTGTACTCTAACCCAAAGGCCCCTGATGTACCCTAACCCCAGGACCTTCCCTGTACCCGAGCCCGAGGGCCTGTCATGTAACCTCTCTGTACTCTAACGAGGCCCCTGCCTCCCTCCCTGGAGCCCCATACCTCCCTCCCTGAGACCCATACCTCCCTCCCTGAGGCCCATGCCTCCCTCCCTGGAGCCCCATACCTCCCTCCCTGAGACCCATACCTCCCTCCCTGAGGCCCACGCCTCCCTCCCTGGAGCCCCATGCCTCCCTCCCCGAGGCCCATACCTCCCTCCCTGAGACCCATACCTCCCTCCCTGAGGCCCATGCCTCCCTCCCTGGAGCCCCATACCTCCCTCCCTGAGACCCATACCTCCCTCCCTGAGGCCCATGCCTCCCTCCCTGGAGCCCCATACCTCCCTCCCTGAGACCCATACCTCCCTCCCTGAGGCCCACGCCTCCCTCCCTGGAGCCCCATGCCTCCCTCCCCGAGGCCCATACCTCCCTCCCTGAGACCCATACCTCCCTCCCTGAGGCCCATGCCTCCCTCCCTGGAGCCCCATACCTCCCTCCCTGAGACCCATACCTCCCTCCCTGAGGCCCATGCCTCCCTCCCTGGAGCCCCATACCTCCCTCCCTGAGACCCATACCTCCCTCCCTGAGGCCCACGCCTCCCTCCCTGGAGCCCCATGCCTCCCTCCCTGGAGCCCCATACCTCCCTCCCTGAGACCCATACCTCCCTCCCTGAGGCCCACGCCTCCCTCCCTGGAGCCCCATGCCTCCCTCCCTGGAGCCCCATACCTCCCTCCCTGAGACCCATACCTCCCTCCCTGAGGCCCATGCCTCCCTCCCTGGAGCCCCATACCTCCCTCCCTGAGACCCATACCTCCCTCACTGAGGCCCACGCCTCCCTCCCTGGAGCCCCATACCTCCCTCCCTGAGACCCATACCTCCCTCCCTGAGGCCCACGCCTCCCTCCCTGGAGCCCCATGCCTCCCTCCCTGGAGCCCCATACCTCCCTCCCTGAGACCCATACCTCCCTCCCTGAGGCCCATGCCTCCCTCCCTGAGGCCCATGCCTCCCTCCCTGAGGCCCATACCTCCCTCCCTGAGGCCCATGCCCCCTCCCTGAGGCCCATGCCTCCCTCCCTGGAGCCCCATGCCTCCCTCCCTGAGGCCCACGCCTCCCTCCCTGAGGCCCACACCTCCCTCCCTGAGACCCATACCTCCCTCCCTGAGGCCCATGCCTCCCTCCCTGAGGCCCATGCCTCCCTCCCTGGAGCCCCATGCCTCCCTCCCTGAGGCCCACGCCTCCCTCCCTGAGGCCCACACCTCCCTCCCTGAGACCCACACCTCCCTCCCTGAGACCCATACCTCCCTCCCTGAGGCCCATGCCTCCCTCCCTGAGGTCCATGCCTCCCTCCCTGAGGCCCATGCCTCCCTCCATGAGGCCCATACCTCCTTCCCTGAGGCCCATGCCTCGCTCCCTGAGGGCCACGCCTCCCTCCCTGAGGCCCATGCCTCCCTCCCTGAGGCCCATACCTCCCTCCCTGAGGCCCATGCCTCCCTCCCTGAGGCCCACGCCTCCCTCCATGAGGCCCATGCCTCCCTCCATGAGACCCATACCTCCTTCCCTGAGGCCCATGCCTCGCTCCCTGAGGGCCACGCTCCCTCCCTGAGGCCCACGCCTCCCTCCCTGGGGCCCATGCCTCCCTCCCTGAGGCCCACGCCTCCCTCCCTGAGGCCCATGCCTCCCACCCTGGGGCCCATGCCTCCCTCCCTGAGGTCCATGCCTCCCTCCCTGAGGCCCACACCTCCCTCCCTGAGACCCATACCTCCCTCCCTGAGGCCCATGCCTCCCTCCCTGAGGCCCATGCCTCCCTCCCTGGAGCCCCATGCCTCCCTCCCTGAGGCCCACGCCTCCCTCCCTGAGGCCCACACCTCCCTCCCTGAGACCCACACCTCCCTCCCTGAGACCCATACCTCCCTCCCTGAGGCCCATGCCTCCCTCCCTGAGGTCCATGCCTCCCTCCCTGAGGCCCATGCCTCCCTCCATGAGACCCATACCTCCTTCCCTGAGGCCCATGCCTCGCTCCCTGAGGGCCACGCCTCCCTCCCTGAGGCCCATGCCTCCCTCCCTGAGGCCCATACCTCCCTCCCTGAGGCCCATGCCTCCCTCCCTGAGGTCCATGCCTCCCTCCCTGAGACCCATGCCTCCCTCCATGAGACCCATACCTCCTTCCCTGAGGCCCATGCCTCGCTCCCTGAGGGCCACGCTCCCTCCCTGAGGCCCACGCCTCCCTCCCTGGGGCCCATGCCTCCCTCCCTGAGGCCCACGCCTCCCTCCCTGAGGCCCACGCCTCCCACCCTGGGGCCCATGCCTCCCTCCCTGAGGCCCATGCCTGCCTCCCTGAGGCCCATGCCTCCCTCCCTGAGGCCCATGCCCCCCTCCCTGAGGCCCATGCCTCGCTCCCTGAGGCCCATACCTCCCTCCCTGAGGCCCATGCCTCCCTCCCTGGGGCCCATGCCTCCCTCCCTGAGGCCCACTCCTCCCTCCCTGAGGCCCATGCCTCCCTCCCTGAGGCCCATGCCTCCCTCCCTGAGGCCCATGCCTCCCTCCCTGGGGCCCATGCCTCCCTCCCTGAGGCCCACTCCTCCCTCCCTGAGGCCCACGCCTCACTCCCTGAGGCCCACGCCTCCCTCCCTGGGGCCCATGCCTCCCTCCCTGAGGCCCATGCCTCCCTCCCTGAGACCCATGCCTCCCTCCCTGGGGCCCACGCCTCACTCCCTGAGGCCCATGCCTCCCTCCCTGAGGCCCATGCCTCCCTCCCTGAGCCCCATGCCTCCCTCCCTGAGACTCATGCGTCCCTCCCCGAGGCCCATGCTTCGTTCCCTGAGGCCCATGCCTCCCTCCCTGGGGCCCATGCCTCCCTCCCTGAGACCCATGCCTCCCTCCCTGAGGTCCATGCCTCCCTCCCTGAGACCCATGCCTCCCTCCATGAGACCCATACCTCCTTCCCTGAGGCCCATGCCTCGCTCCCTGAGGGCCACGCTCCCTCCCTGAGGCCCACGCCTCCCTCCCTGGGGCCCATGCCTCCCTCCCTGAGGCCCACGCCTCCCTCCCTGAGGCCCACGCCTCCCACCCTGGGGCCCATGCCTCCCTCCCTGAGGCCCATGCCTGCCTCCCTGAGGCCCATGCCTCCCTCCCTGAGGCCCATGCCCCCCTCCCTGAGGCCCATGCCTCGCTCCCTGAGGCCCATACCTCCCTCCCTGAGGCCCATGCCTCCCTCCCTGGGGCCCATGCCTCCCTCCCTGAGGCCCACTCCTCCCTCCCTGAGGCCCATGCCTCCCTCCCTGAGGCCCATGCCTCCCTCCCTGAGGCCCATGCCTCCCTCCCTGGGGCCCATGCCTCCCTCCCTGAGGCCCACTCCTCCCTCCCTGAGGCCCACGCCTCACTCCCTGAGGCCCACGCCTCCCTCCCTGGGGCCCATGCCTCCCTCCCTGAGGCCCATGCCTCCCTCCCTGAGACCCATGCCTCCCTCCCTGGGGCCCACGCCTCACTCCCTGAGGCCCATGCCTCCCTCCCTGAGGCCCATGCCTCCCTCCCTGAGCCCCATGCCTCCCTCCCTGAGACTCATGCGTCCCTCCCCGAGGCCCATGCTTCGTTCCCTGAGGCCCATGCCTCCCTCCCTGGGGCCCATGCCTACCTCCCTGAGCCCCATGCCTCCCTCCCTGAGGGCTTGGGGCCCCCTGAAGGACTGAGGGCCCTGATGGGACGCCTCACCCCCCTACTACCTGAAGGGTTGAGGGCCCTGAGGGGTCGGGCCCCCTGCGCTCCAGGGTGCAGAGATCTACCTTAAGCCCCTGGCTCCCTGAGACCCCTGCCCCCACCCTGTGCTCCCACACAGCCCCTGACAGTCCTGGGCCTCTCACCGGCCCACGCTCCGTCAATATTTGCTCGGCCCGTGGACGAGCGCTGACCGAGCGGTGGGTGCAAAGGGCAGGGCCGCCACTGATAGCGCCTGGAGGGTGGGGGGAGAGGAGGGGGGGGCCACCTGGAGCCCCCCTCCTCAGACCTCGAGGGGGGCGAGGGAGTTCCTCAGAACAGGGGGACAGAAGTTGGCATAACGGCTAGAGCGGTAACCTCGAATCTGCGGAACCGGATTCGAGTCTCGACCGGGTTCGAGTCTCAGCAATGACGCTGAACATCCTGTGATTCTGGGCAAATGACTTAATCTCCCCGCGCCTCACAGAAATGAATGTGTCCTCATGTAAAGCGCTCTGATACCCTTTATTTATTTATTTATTTATGCGTTTTTCTATAGCGCGGACTTTACCCGAAGGTGTCAGAGCGCTTCACAATAGGAACAGAACTGATACATGAGAACATTACAAGTGAGCAAAATACAAAAGCAAACGTTACATTACATGAGGCAAAAATGACAATCGTGAGCCAACAAAATACAAGAGGAGCGAACGGTGCATTACAGGAGGAAAAAGTGAGGTGTGCAGGTTACAAAAGCGTACAAAGTAAACATAGAGGTATAATACTGCAATATATGGCAGACACTCAAGCACAAGAACAAACGTTAAGTAGGCACTGGTGGTACTTGTGCAGGTATCGAAAACAAACAAATGTAAGAGGTAGAAAACAGTGTGTTACATGAGAAAGTGACGGGTGCATGTTACACACGAGTACCAAACACAGGTAGAAAGATAATGCTGCAAAAAATGGCAGACTCTCAAAC